>NC_056668.1:40327968-40633750 GCF_018350195.1 Panthera tigris | reverse complement strand
AAGCAGCAGAAAAAAAAAAAAAACAAAACACAGTTTTTCTGAAAATAAGATAAATACCTGAATAGGTATTTCTCCAATGAGTCTTTATAAATATCATCAATAACATCTCTTCCATGAATGCAATAAAACATTTGGATGAGCATAGTTCTTAAGATATCTTTTAATATAGAGATGCTAAAATTCAATTTTCCAAATGAAATTATGTAAAGGCTCAGAATAATAGGTCATAATAAGCAGGTTTTGGTGTTTTAAATAAAACTGTGGACTAGAAAGTCTTCAGATATTCATCAATAGAAATTATTTATTAAAATTGCATTTCTATAAAGTTTTAGAATGTGAAATCTTTGAAAGGTGTCTGAAAATATTTATCTTCAGATTAAGGGCAGATTTAAGTTGATAGATTCCATGATAGATGAAAATTAAGTGCTGGAGATAAGAGAAAACTGTTCATAAAAGTACCAAAGTCCATGTCACCTCTGCAGGAAATGACTGGGGAAAATAATTAGAGTTTGCTTCAATTTACTGAAAAATCTAATGGGTAATTAAGGTTCCCAAACTCCAACTAATATAGCTGCATTACTCAAAATGTTGGCATGATATGATGCATTCCTATTAATTTTAAGGTATAATATAAGTAATTTGTTAAAATATAAAGTGCAAAAGCTTGTGAATACTTGATGAAAAGAGTGAATTTTTACATAATTTATGGATAAATTTAAGCTAACACTTCGGTAGAGTTTCCTAGCTCAAGTTTTCAAATGGCATATTTCCAATTCCCCATTCTACCCACAAATCCTATTGTTTCACTTGAAGCCAAGTCACTTGCCTTTTATTATAGTGGTTTAATTATTTTTTCTCTTAAAACAAGGAACTCTTGAGGTGCCTGGGTGGCTCAGCCAGTTAAGGGTTCAACTCCTTTTATAAAAATTTTTTTTGTTTAATGTTTGTTTATTTTTGAGAGAGAGACAGAGACAGAGACAGAGAGACAGAGCGTGAGTGGGGAGTGGGGGAAGGGCAGAGAGAGGGGGAAACACAGAATTCAAAGCAGGCTCCAGGCTCTGGGTTCAGCACAGAGCCTGACACAGGGCCTGAACTCATAAGCCATGAGATCACGACTGGAGTCGAAGTCAGACACTTAACCAACTGATCCACCCAGGTGCCCCAAGCCTCTGGCTCTTGATTTCAACTCAGGATATGACCTTATGGTTTCATTTGTGAGTTCAAGCCCCATGTCAGGTTCTGCACAGTGCAGAGCTTCCTTGGGATTCTTTCTTTCTCCCTCTCTCTGCCCATCTCCTGCTCACATGCACACATGCGTGCTCTGTCTCTCAAAACAAATAAACATTAAAAAATAGGGAACTCTGATCAATACTTAGGTTTCTATTAAAAGAGGGAAAACAAGATGGCAGTAGAAATTCAATAAGAATGAACTCAGCATACTTTTTTTTAGTTTCAGTTTCATGTATATGTACTGAAGGATCTTCACTCATTTGTATTGCCTACTTGGTTCCTACCAGCAACCGGTTACCCCCTTCCAGATAAGGGATAGAAGCAGCCAGAAAGAATGCCATGTGGCTAGACATTAAAGGTTAAGGGTGAGAGGTATCGAGAAGGCAAAAGGAAATGTAATCTCTGGCTTTTGAACCATAGTATTTGTTTACCAAAATATGCAACACAAATTAACTGTGACTGAAGATTACACAGGACTTCCAGAAAGGACTTCAGAAAGAAGGTACCCTGGATACTCCTTATAGAGCCTAAAGCTTTTGGTACATCCAGAATCAAAATGACCTCCAGGTGCTGAAGATTGGAGTAGCCAGTTAGCAGCTTGTATTAGTCACGGTCCTCTGGAGAAACAGAACCAATGGGATGCATAGTTATATACAGAAAAATATGTGTTTTAAGGCATTGACTCATAGGGTTATGGAGGCTGGCAAGTCTAAAATCTGCAGGGTGAGCCAACAAGCTGGACACCTAGGATGAGCTGATGTTGCAATTGAAATCTGAAGCCTGGCTGCCGGGAGAATTTCCTTTTGCTTAGGGCAGGTCAGTCTGTTCTAGTTAGGCCTTCAATTGACTGGATGACACCTACCCACATTATGAAGCACAATCTGCTTTAAATGTCCAAAGTCCACTGATTTAAATGTTAATCTCATTCAAAAACATCTTCACAAAAAAATCCAGAGTAATGTTTGACCACATATCTGGGCACCATAGTCCAGCCAAGTTGGCATATAAATTTAGGCATCACATCTTAGTGAATTCTCTATCAGCCAATAGTTATACTCTAATAAAAATTCCCACATTTTCTTTATGTAGAATTCAGTTAATTTTTTTTTCTTTTATTCTGTGTTTTTTTTTTCTTCAGGAAATGTGAACAAAAACATTCAGCATAGAAAATTGTCAACCATCCAGAAATAGTTAATTTGGATCTCCCCTGAAAACTTGAAGAAATACAGACATTTGTTAATTTATTTAGCTGTTTCTGATTTGCAACGTTAAGAGCTTAGTGAACTTCAAAATAACAGTAACTTATGAATTTATTATTGCCAGTAATATTTACCTTTGTGAGAATGTCCAAGAGAATTAGTTATAAATTGTATCTGCATATCTAATTATAACAATAGTTATAGTATGTTTTCCTGGTCCCGCTACTAACGTGAAAGATTTTCCAGTGGTTTGAAATCAGCATCTATACAAACCAAATCAATTTTAATGTGTGTTTTTGTTTTGGAGATGTTAGCATTTCCATCAGTAGCAATTGTGTTTTAAAGCTTAATCATGCTTACAAATATCTACCTTATACAGTGTGGCAATCATTAGTTGTGATAACTTTAGACTATGTCACTTGAGCAAAACGGTTACTCTTTTATGTAGATCCAATTTTATTTGGATCTAGTGGACGACTTGCCTCCAATTTTCAGAAGTTTGGGATGTGCTGGCAAGAGTGAGTCTGTCTAGTTACTTTGGAATATAGTATGAAATGCTTCGAAACAACAATATTATTTAGAATGGCAATATTACTAAAAAGAATGCTATCATTCTTTTCATTTTTAGAGATGACTGAGATTTCTTAAAGAATATTATATGTTAGATCTTACGGCAGATTCAGTTAATTTTGTATATAGAAAAAACACATTTTAAAAAATATTCAGTGAAGAAAGGATATTAAGTGAGTAAATTTTACAACACACTAGTATAAAGGGGATCTCCAAAAGTACTTTAAAGGGTTATTTAATATGCCCACCAGGATGTGTAATTATTAGTAGTAGTTTCTACAAAGAGAAAGAGAGAGAGAGAGAAAGGGAAACTGCTATTGCCAATTGCTATTTTTGTATGGATGTATTCACATAAAAGGATTTTAAGACAGTAAATCACTTAACTATTTTCTAATATATTTTTCCATATGTTTGCCTCCTTTTAAGGTTGTCCTGCTATGAGCAATTTAATAGGATATTATGGATTTATGAGCATCACATAAAAATCTTTGGGAGCATGCTAATACAAGGTTTGAGTCTCCTGTGTATAACCTTTCTCACAAAGAGCTGCTGTCTTTAATATAATAATAAACTTTTCCCTCTAGTTTTTTATTTTAAAAATTAGATTTCTAATTAAATTAAAACAGTCCCTCTTTTATCTATTTAGCCCCCCATGTTAGAATACTTATGGAAATATTTTTATTAGCCAAGTTATCAATTCAGATTTTCATAATTATATAAATATTATGTGGTCTGAGCAAATACAGGAAGAAGTTAGAAGTATGTATTTATCCAATTTAGTTGGCTCTATTATATCCAAAAGGAATAAAAATGATACTTCACTAGAGAAATCTTATTTCTCTTGCTGGTGTGTGATTGATGTTTCATCCTATTATTCCTTTCAATCAATCAGTCATTCATAATTCAAACAATCACCATCCAAAGGCTGAATATCCAAAAATAAGACAAGAGGTTGGCTAGGTAAAAATGTCCTAAATATTTTCAAAGCTGAAGAAAAAATAACTGCTGTCTATGAAAGTAATATTAAAACTCAACATATTGCAAAACAGGAATACTAACCAAATACTAACCAAGTGAACTTCAAATAAAAGTCATTTTCATATTTCATTGCTCAGCCCAGTGGGTATTTTAAACTGATTTTCAAAGTGCATATGTATTTGCCTATTTGTCTCTTAGTATTAAGACTTCTTTTCAGGTAAATTTTTCTTTGACTTAATTATTTAGCGCATAATTTAATTTTTGCATGTAACTATTTAAAGCAGTGATTTGATTAACATATTTGGATAGCTTTAATACCTGTCATCTTTTGTATCAATGAGCAGCCCAGTTTGTTCAGATTAATTAGTATGTAATTTTTCTCATAAAAACTGTATATAATAATTTTGTTTTTTAAGTTTACCAAGAATTTACTAGAAGCTTGCATTACAGAGACTCCAAATTTCTTTTAAAAAGTGACACTCCTGATGTCAAAATGCTCATTGCTTATAATACCTGAGCTCTGTCTAATTAAAGATTCCCCATGTGAATCATTCATGTTGTTGGTCTGATGAAGCCAGTGAGAACCAAATAATGACATGGAGATTAACAGTCTAGTGTATTTTGTCAGATGCACAGTTTTAATTGAATGTTCAAGGTCATATGAATTACCAATTTGACTAATTTCTTTTATACAAGTATGGGGAAAATTAAATATGCATCAAATGTATATGGATGAAGTAACAATGCTCATTATAAAGCATGTTAAAATTCTTAAGTCATGACTTTTCCCATGAAAATGTACTTCCAAACATATGGAGAAGCCATTAGAAAATAGGAGTCAATATCTCAAATATTTTAAAGTATCTTTCATACGAAGTATCTTTATATGAAGCATAACATATATTTTAAGTAAAGTAAAAATGTATTTATAGTGAAAAACATAATTTCACTTGATTCAAATTACATTTGATGTTTTCAAAAACCAAAAAATATGTTAATTAAAGAAAATAATAAAAGGTATGTGTGTGGGGGGACGGTGCATGATGAGCAAGTAAACAAGTAAAAAGATACATGGAGCAATATATGTTTCAGAAATATAATAAAAATACTCTAAAAATTGAAATTGAGATAAAGATGAATATTTCTGTACATTGACACAACTAAAACATTAACATTTAAAGACTGAAATGCTAAATAATACTTCATCATACCACCTCCTGACAAACAAAATAATAATAACACAATTTTATCAGAAAGTTTTACCAAACTTTAAATCAACAAATAATTCTTACTTTTATAATATTTTCACAGACAATAGCATTCATTGATGACAGGCTATTACAGACTTGGTACTGAAGTTTGATAAAGAAATTAAACAAATGAAAAATAATTTCATTTATAAACAAGGTTGCAAAATTTAAATATAGTCAACCAGATATTTTAATGTATTAAACTATAATTAATCATGTCAAATAGAATTTATGTCAGAAATGAAAGAATGGTTTAAGATAATCAAAATAAATTAAAAATATTTATCTTATTTTGGGAAAAAAAAGAAAATTTGTATATAGAAATTAAATATGGAGACATTAGCTTTTTTGACTGTCTACACCTATGGATGATAAAATATTATAAAACATCAAAATGATACAGAACTCTCTTAGCCCGTAAATTCAATTTCATAAAAATGTATAGCAAATATACACTTAATATAATTCTTAATTTTAAAAGCATTTCTTTAAGATTGGGACTATAACAAAAATATCTACCATATGTATGAGTATTTAACTTAGAACTAAAGGGCTGGCCAAGGTAATAACACATTAAGAAACAGGTAACAAAAATACTGGAAGAGAGAAGCAAAATCTTCATAGTCATCTTATATACAATATTTTACAAGAATACACAAAGAAATGGTCAACTAGAAATAGTCAATTAGAAAATATAATAGACAAGAAGATATCATTGGGTACAATTTATAATCACCACAGAAAATAAAATATACATAGGATCGACATAACCACACAAGCATGAAACTTATGTAGAACACTTTAAAATATTTTTATAAGGCACAAAAAAGATTTGCATAAATGACATATAACATTATTAGTTGATTGAAAACTGGAAGATTATAAATATGTAATTAGGAAATCAATTAATAAATTATATTTATTCAAATAAAAAGTTCCACACTATTTTTGGGTATTTGGATGGCATAGTTATAAAATATATACGAAAATCCTTAATAGCTAAGATAATTTTTGAAATATTAAAAAAATGTTGATTTGTGTGTCACTTTATCAATTTGAAAAGAAAATCAGCTTAATAGCAATAGATATAAGCAGAAAAACAGATAAACAGAGTCTTCAAACAGGCAATAGAACCTGTGATAATAGGATATGTGTGGATGGTATATGAAAGAAATAGTATCAAAAATCAGAATGAAATTTACTAAATGGGAGAAGCTATTTGCAAATGACATATCCAAAATATATAAAGACCTTATACAACTCAACACCCCAAAATGAATAATCCAATTAAAAAATAGGCAGAAAACATGAACAGACATTTTTCTAAAGAAGACATTCAGATGGACAACAGACACATGAAAAGAAGCTCACCATCACTCATGATCAGAGAAATGCATATCAAAACCAAAATAAGATTTCACCTCACACCTGTCAGAATGGCTAAAATCCAAAACACGACAAACAAGTATTGGCTAGGATGTGGAGAAAAAGGTAAACTTGTGCACTGTTGGTGGGAATGCAACTGGTAAAGCCACTGTACAAAACAGTTTTTCTGATTTGTAAGTTCCTTAAAAACTTAAAAATTGAACTACCTTATGATCCAGTAACCACACTACTGGGTATTTACCCTCAAAATACAGAAACACTGATTCAAAAGGATACATGCAGCCCTATGTTTATTGCAGCATTTTTTTACAAAATACTGTAATTTACATTATTTATAATAATAAAATTATTATATTTACAAAATACATTATTAACAATAAGAAAATTATTATTTACAAAATACTGTAAAATACATTATTTACAATAGCCAAAGTGTCCATCAATAGATGAAAGGAAAAAGAAGATATGGTATGTGTGTGTGTGTGTGTGTGTGTGTGTGTGTGTGTGTGTGTAATGGAATATTATTTATCCATAAAGAAGAATGAAATCTTGCCATTTGCAACAACATGGATAGAGCTAGAGAATAAAATGCTAAGCAAAGTAAGTTAATCAAAGAAAACAAACACCAAATGAGTTCACTCATATGTAGAATTTAAGAAAGAAAACAAATGAACAAAGGAGAAAAAAGAGAGTCAGACCAAAAAACAGACTCTTAACTATAGAGAACGAATCGATGGTTACCAGAGGGGAGGTGAGTGTCTAAATTGGTTAAATAGGTGATAGAGATTAAAGAGTACACTTATTATAATGAGCACTGAGTAATGTGTAGAATTTTTGAATCACTATATTGCATACCTGAAATTAATGTAATGGTATGTTAACTATACTAGAATTAAAATATAAACTTAAAAAAATCAGAATAGAAACAATAAATCATCTAATATAAAGTTGTAGAAAACTGGCTTGTTTTATGGGGAAAAAATAAAAGTATACCTAACATACAAAAAAAAACTCTAGGTGGCTTAAACATCTACTTATAAAAGGCTATTTTTAAAAATTATTTGAGAAAATATGTGAACAAGTATTTATGGCATTTGTATAAAAACATTGTTCTTTAAAAAGAAGAAAAAATGAAATGGTAGGAAGAGACAGAGGGAGGGAGAGAAAAGAAGGGACAGAAGAAGAAGAAGAAGAAGAAGAAGAAGAGGAAGATGGAGAAGGAGAAGGAGATGAAGGAGAAGAAAAGAAGGAGAGGGAGGAGGAGGAAAGAGGGGGAGAGAAGGAAGTAGTAAACAGAAGAGGAGGAGAAAAGATGGGAAGGTAGGAAGGAAGGAAGGAAGGAAGGAAGGAAGGAAGGAAGGAAGGAAGGATGAGCTAAGCCCAAAGTTAGTAGAAGGAAAAAAATAACAAAGATCAGAGTAGAAATATATGAAATAGAAAATAGAAAAATAGTAGAAAGGAACAACAAAACTAAGAGCTGACTTTTTTGAGATGAACAAAATTGACAAAGCTTTAACTAGACTAAGAAAAAAAAACTCAAGTAAAATCAGAAATGAACTAGAAGATATTACAACTGATACCACAGAAAAACAAAGAATCATATGAGAATACTATGAACAATTATATACCAAAAAATGTGGTAACCTAGAAGAAATAAAGAAATTTCTAGAAACATATAACCCACAAAACATGAATCACAAAACTAGAAAATCTGAACAGACAAATAACTAGTAAGGAGAATGAATTAGTAATGAAAAATCTCTCAACAAGGAAAAGTCCAGGACCAGATGGCTCCACTGGTGAAGTCACCCAAACATTTAAAGAATTAATACCAATCCTTCTCAAATGCTTCCAAAACAAACTGAGGAGGAAGAAACACTTCCAATCTAATTTTATGAGGCCTGCATTATTCTGATACCAAAGCCAGACACAGAAACTACAAGAAAAGAAAATCACAGGCCAATATCCTTGATGAACAGAGATGCAAAAATATTTAACAAAATAGCAAATGAAATTCAAATGCACATTAGAAAAAATCACATGCCATTATTAAGTAGGATTTATCACTGGAATGCAAGGATAGTTGAACATATGCAAATCAATAAACAGGATTCATTCACCACATTAACAAAATGAAGGATAAAATCATTATCACATCAATAGATGCAGAAAAATCATTTGACAAAATTGACAATCTTTTCATGATAAAAACTCAACAAACTGGGTATAAAGGGAACATAACTCTACTTAAAAAGGCCATATGTGACCAACCCACAGCTGACAGCATATTCAATGATTAAAAGCTGAAAGCTATTCCTCTAAGATCAAAAACAAAACAAGGATGTCCATTCACCATTTTTATCCAACATAGCACTGGAAGTCCTAAGCAGAAAACAGTTAATCAAGAAAAATAAAATAAAAGGCATTCCAACTGAAAAGGAAGAAGTAGAATCATTTCTGTTTGCTAATGACATGATCTTGTATATATAAAATCCTAAGGACTCCACCAAAAACTATCAGACCTAATAAACAAACTAAAGAAAGTTTCCAGTTACAAAACCAATATACAAATATGGGTTGCATTTCTATACCCTAACAATGAATTACTGGAAAGAGAAATTAAGAAAAAAAACAATCCCATTTACAATAGCATCAAAAAGAATAAAATACCAAGGAATAAATTTAACCATGGAGATAAAATACATGTATACTGAAAACCATAGACATTGATTAAGGAAACTGAAGAAAACACAAATGAATTAAAAAATATTCTGTTCACACATTGAGAAGAATTCCTGTTGTTAAAATGTTCATACTACCCAAAATAATCTACAGATTCACTGTAAAATAAACACTACAGCCCACTAATTCTGCTCCCACATTATACTTTAACATTTTTTTGTCTGCCTTGTTGAGTAGACAGAGAAAGAATGAGCTTTGCTGCATTATTTGAGTAGTGAAGAGCTGGGATTAGAACAGAGAAGTGTTTATATAAATGTGGGACTTGCATATATAAAAACTTGTAAGACAATAAAATAAGAATATATAAGAATAACTATTCATCAGTCTGGAGGAATTTGAAAAACCTAATAATGAAGGAAGAAGATACAGAATATTTAGAATTTATGTAAATTTTATTAGGGAGAGAGAAAAATGAGTCCAAAAGTAAAACAAAATAAAAACACAAAGGAGTAATGTATAGTTAACAGTGTTTCATATGCTAACCTTTTTCTCATTAATCCTTCTAGAAATATATTGCTCATTAATCCTTCTAGAAATATATGGCTCAATATATCATCAGATGATATTTCATATAATGTTTTGTGACCTTTTTTTTTTAGACATCTTATGGATAGCTTCCTCTAACTGAACATAGAGTACCATAGCATTTTTGGTGGGGAGGTATATTGTAATCAATTATATAGATGAATCAAAACTTATTTAATAAATCACCATAATGGTAGAAATTTAAATTATTTCAAATTTGTTCCTATTTAAAATAATTGTACTATGACTATTTTATATTTTTGCAAAATTATAAAACATAGTTATAATTTCCCTACTTACATAATTTTAACTGTAGAATCAATGCCTAAACACTGAATTACTGAGTTGAGGATTATGTGAATTTTAATTTTGGAAGACATTACGAAATTCTTCCTTTGGTTTTACATTAAACTCAGAAAGACCTTTCCATTTCAAATTTTTAAACAAAACACTCTATTTTTAACACATTTATGGTTTCTTTTTTATATTTAAATCTCTAAACCATCTGGAATTTATCCTAGCATAAAAAGAAAAGTAGGGATATAGTTTTACTTGGTTAACCAGTGGCTCCAATCCTAGGTACTAAAAGAAAAAAAAAATCAACATTTTCCCACATTTACTATTAGCCATATCTTTCTTTTTTTAAGTTTATTTATTCATTTTGAGAGGGAGAGGCAGGGAGTCACGAGTGGGGGAGGGGCAGAGAAACAGGGGGAGGGAGAAAATCCCAAGCAGCGGGCTCTGCACTGAGCCCCATGCAGGGCTCAATCCCATGAATATGAGATCATGACCTAAGCCGAAATCAAGAGTTGGACGCTCAACTGACTGAGCCACCCAGGTGCACCCCACATCTTTCTCTGGATTTAAGTCTCTCATTGAACAGCCTTTCTTTTCCCCTGACAACACAAAATTTACTACAGCTTTAAGCTGTGTTTTTAAATGTGATTGTTCTACTTCCCTCTCAAATATTATTTTGAGTAGTTTACCTTGATATTTTCTTATAGTGGTTTTTCTAGATGAATATAATGTAATTTTATCACATTTGAAAAAAAAATGTGTTATATTTTTCTGTGGATTACGTTCCACTAATCCATTACTATATGAAAAATTGAAACTCTAAAAATACTGAGTATTTTTATATAAGAACAATACATATCCTAAATATAATAAGTCTTCTTTTACATCCAGGAACAGTTATAAAATTTCTTCATATAAATGTTTTAAATTTCTCATCAAGTTTATTATTATATCTTTTATCTATAAACTACTTCAGTATATGACATTGTTCTAAAATATTACTGATTTTTTTTCATTGCAAAGCATAACCCCTTTGACCTCAGCTGTAGCAACTTCTTCCTAGATTTGTCTCCTGAGGGAAGAGACACAAAAGCAAAAATAAACTACTGGGACTTCATCAAAATTAAAAGCTTCTGCACAGCAAAGGAAACTATCATCAAAACTAACAGGCAACCAATGGAATGGGAGAAGATATTTGCAAATGACATATCCAAAAAGGGGTTAGTATCCAAAATATATAAAGGACTTATAACACTCAACACCCAAAACACAAATAATCCAGTTAAGAAATGAGCAGAAGACATGAATAGGCATTTTTCCAAAAAAGACATACAGATGGCTAGTAGACACATGAAAAGATGCTCAACATCACTCATCATCAGGGAAATACAAATCAAAAGTCCAACGAGATATCACCTCACACCAGTCAGAATGGCTAAAATCAACATGGCAGGAAACAGCAGGTGTTGTTGAGGATGCAGAAAAAGAAGAACTCTCTTAAACTGTTGATGGGAATGCAAACTAGTGAAGCCACTCTGGAAAACAGTATGGAGGTTCCTCAAAAAGTTAAAAATCCAATTACTGGATCATACCCTATGATCCAGTAATTGCACTACTAGGTATTTACCCAAAATATACAAAAATATTAATCTGAAGGGATACATGCACCCCAATGTTTATAGAAGCATTATCAATAATAGCCAAATTATGAAAAGAGCCCAAATGCCCATTGATTGATGAATAGGTAAAGAAGTGGTATATAGAAGATGGCGGCTTAGGAGGAAGCTGGGCTCACTGCATCCTGCTGACTGCTTAGATTCCACCCACATCTGCCTAAGTAACCCAGAAAACTGCCAGAAGACTAGCAGAATTGACTCTCCAGAGCCAAGTGTAGACAAGAGGTCCAGGGAAGAAGGTAAAAAGGGCAGAGAGGCAGTGCGCACTACACGGACTGGAGGGAGGGAGCTGGGGAGGTGGAGAAGAAGCACGTCAGGCAAGGCAGAACCCCCGAATCTGGCTTGCAAAAGTGGAGGGGCCAGACTGCATGAGTTCTGCCAGCCAGCAGGACTTACATCTGGAATGTTAAAAGTCAACAGCTTTGCTCTCGGAGAACGGGGAGGGCGAGAGGACACAGGGAGGGAGAGTTGTTGAGCCCCGGGAGACAGAGCTCAGCTTGGCAGGGGAACAAAGGCACTGGCAAGCGCCATCTCCCTCTCCCATCCCCCAGCTGAAATTCCAAAGAGAACCAGTTCCCCTCACCGAACGTGCTTGCACCAGGCAAACACCCAACACTGTGCTTCTGTGGATCCATCCCTCTGATGTGTCTGCCTCCCTCCCAGTGCTGCAGGCCCCTCATACAGGGGACCACTGCCAGCAAAGCGAGCTGAGCCTGCCCCTCCCCCCTTCCCCCCACCCCCCACCCCCCATGCACCTTGTGGATCCACCCTGGCTAATAGGCCAGATCCCATTGAAGCAGCACCACAAGCCTAGCAGTGTGCAAATAGCCCAGACAGGGGCGACACCACTCCACAGTGTGTCCTGCCCCAGGGAGAGGGGAAGATAAGGTACACAACAGTCTGACTGTGGCCCCAGCGGTGGGCTGGGGCAGACATCTGGTCTGACTGCAGCCCCACCCACCAACACAACTTACTCCTGACAGTACAGGGGAAGTGTCCTGCAGTTTGGAGCCACCCCAGGGAATACCCAAAATGACAAAACGGAAGAATTCTCTTCAAAAGAAACTCCAGGAAGTAGCAACAGCTAACGAATTGATCTAAAACGATTTAAGTAATATAACGGAACAAGAATTTAGAATAATAGTCATAAAATTAATCGCCGGGCTTGAAAAAAGTATAGAGGACAGCAGAGAATCTATTGCTACAGAGATCAAGGGACTAAGAAATAGTCATGAGGAGCTAAAAATGCTATAAATGAGGTGCAAAATAAAATGGAGGCAACCATAGCACGGATTGAAGATGCAGAGGAGAGAATAGGTGAGTTAGAAGATAAAATTTTGGAAAAAGAAGAAGCTGAGAAAAAGAGAGATAAAAAAATTCAGGAGTATGAAGGGAGAATTAGAGAACTAAGTGATGCAACCAAACGGAACAATATCCGTATAATAGGAATTCCAGGAGAGGAAGACAGAGAGAAAGGGGCTGAAGGTGTCTTGAACAAATCATAGCTGAGAACTTCCCCGATCTGGGGAAGGAAACAGGCATAGAAATCCAAGAGGCACAGAGAACTCCCTTCATGCATGACATATCATAGTGAAACTGGCAAAATACAAGATAAAGAGAAAATTCTGAAAGCAGCGAGGGATAAACAGGTTCTAACCTACAAAGGGAGACCCATTAGACTAGTGGCAGACCTATCTACTGAAACTTGGCAGGCCAGAAAGGGATGGCAGGAAATCTTCAATGTGATGAACAGGAAAAATATGCAGCTGAGAATCCTTTATCCAGCAAGTCCGTCATTCAGAATAGAAGGAGAAATAAAGGTCTTCCCAAACAAACAAAAACTGAAGGAATTCATCACCACTAAACCAGCCCTACAAGAGATCGTAAAGGGGGTTTTGTGAGTGAAATGTTGCAAGGACCACAAAGTACCAGAGACATCACTACAAGCATGAAACCTAAAGACATCACAATGACTCTAAACCCATATCTTTCAATAACACTAAATGTAAATGGACTAAGTGCTCCAACCAAAAGACATAGGGTGTCAGAATGGATAAAAAAAACAAGACCCATCTATTTGCTGTCTACAAGAGACTCATTTTAGACCTGAGGACACCTTCAGATTGAAAGTGAGGGGATGGAGAACTATCTATCATGCTACTGGAAGCCAAAAGAAAGCTGGAGTAGCCATAATTATATCAGACAAACTAGACTTTAAATTAAAGGTTGTAACAAGAGATGAAGAAGGGCATTATATAATAATGACAGGGACTATCCATCAGGAAGAGCTAACAATTATAAATGTCTATGCGCCGAATACGGGAGCCCCCAAATATATGAAACAATTAATCACAAAAATAAGCAACCTTATTGATAAGAATGTGGTAATTGCAGGGGACTTTAATACCCCACTTACAATGGATAGATCATCTAGACACAGGATCAATAAAGAAACAAAGGCCCCGAATGATACATTGGATCAGATGGACTTGACAGATATATTTAGAACTCTGCATCCCAAAGCAACAGAATATAATTTCTTCTCGAGTGCACATGGAACATTCTCCAACATAGATCACATACTGGGTCACAAAACAGCCCTTCATAAGTATAAAAGAATTGAGATCATACCATGCACACTTTCAGACCACAATGCTATGAAACTTGAAATCAACCACAGGAAAAAGTCTGGAAAACCTCCAAAAGCATGGAGATTAAAGGACACCCGACTAAAGAATGAATGGGTCAATCAGGCAATTAGAGAAGAAATTTGAAAATATACGGAAACAAATGAAGATGAAAGAACAACAATCCAAACGCTTTGGGACGCAGCGAAGGCAGTCCTGAGAGGAAAATACACTGCAATCCAGGCCTATCTCAAGAAACAAGAAAGATCCCAAATACAAAATCTAACAGGACACCTAAAGGAAATAGAAGCAGAAGAGCAAAGACACCCCAAACCCATCAGAAGAGAAATAATAAAGATCAGAGCAGAAGTAAACAATATAGAACCTAAAAAAAACTGTAGAGCAGATCAATGAAACCAAGAGTTGTTTTTTTGAAAAAAATAAACAAAATTGATAAACCTCTAGCCAGGCTTCTCAAAAAGAAAAGGGAGATGACCCAAACAGATAAAATCATGATTGAAAATGGAATTATTACAACCAATCCCTCATAAATATAAACAATTATCATGAAATACTATAAAAAATTATATGCCAATAAACTGGACAACCTGGAAGGAATGGACAAATTCCTAAGCACCCATACACTTCCAAAACTCAAACAAGAAGAAATAGAAAACTTGAACAGACCCATAACCCAAGAGAAATTGAATCAGTTATCAAAAATCTCCCAACAAATAAGAGTCCAGGAGCAGATGGCTTCCCTGGGGAATTCTACCAGACATTTAAAGCAGAGATAATACCTATCCTTCTCAAGCTGTTCCAAAAAATAGAAAGGGAAGGAAAACTTCCAGACTCATTCTATGAAGACAGCACTACTTTGATTCCTAAACCAGACAGAGACCCAGCAAAAAAAGAGAACTACAGGTCAATATCCCTGATGAATATGGATGCAAAAATTCTCAACAAGATACTAGCAAATCGAATTCAACAGCATATAAAAAGAATTATTCACCATGATCAAGTGGGATTCATTCCTGGGCTGCAGGGTTGGTTCAATATTGACAAATCAATCAATGTGATACATCACATTAATAATAGAAAAGATAAGAACCATATGATCCTGTCAATTGATGCAGAAAAAGCATTTGACAAAATTCAGCATCCTTTCTTAATAAAAATCCTCAAGAAGGTCAGGATAGAAGGAACATACTTAAACATCATAAAAGCCATTTATGAAAAGCCCATAGCTAATATCATCCTGAATGGGGAAACTGAAAGCTTTCCCCCTGAGGTTAGGAACACAACAGGGATGTCCACTCTCACTGCTGTTGTTTAACATAGTGTTGGAAGTTCTAGCATCAGCAATCAGACAGCAAAAGGAAATCAAAGGCATCAAAATTGGCAAAGATGAAGTCAAGCTTTCACTTTTTGCTGATGACATGATATTATACATGGAAAACCTGATAGACTCCACCAAAAGTCTACTAGAACTTACACATGAATTCAGCAATGTTGCAGGATACAAAAATCAATGTACAGAAATCAGTTGCATTCTTATACACTAATAATGAATCAACAGAAAGACAAATAAAGAAACTGATCCCATTCACAATTACACCAAGAATCATAAAATACCTAGGAATAAACCTAACCAAAGATGTAAAAGATCTGTATGGTGATAACTATAGAAAGCATATGAAGGAAATTGAAGAAGACACAAAGCAATGGAAAAACATTCCATGCTCATGGATTGGAAGAATAAATATTGTTAAAATGTCAATACTACCCAATGCTATCTACACATTCAATGCAATCCCAATCAAAATTGCACCAGCATTCTTCTCGAATCTAGAACAAGCAATGCCAGAATTTGTATAGAACCACAAAAGACTCTGAATAGCCAAAGCAATATTGAAGAAGACCAAAGTGGCAGGCATCACAATCCCAGACTTTAGCCTCTACTACAGGGCTGTAATCATCAAGACAGCATGGTATTGGCACAAAAACAGACACATAAACCAATGGAATAGAGTAGAGACTCCAGAATTGGACCCACAAAAGTATGGTCAACTAGTCTTAGACAAAGCAGGAAAGAATATCCAATGGAAAAAAAGACAGTCTCTTTAACAAATGGTGCCAGGAGAACTGGACAGCAACATGAAGAAGAATGAAACTAGACCACTTTTTCACACCATTTACAAAAATAAACTCAAAATGGATAAAGGACCTGAATGTGAGACAGGAAACCATCAAAACCTTAGAGGAGAAAGCAGGAAAAGACCTCTCTGACCTCAGCTGCAGCAATTTCTTACTTGACACATCTCCAAAGCCAAGGGAATTAAAAGCAAAAATGAACTATTGGGACCTCATGAAGATAAAAAGCCTCTGCACTGAAAATGAAACAATCAACAAAACTAAAAGGCAACCGATGGAATGGGAAAAGATATTTGCAAATGACATATTGGACAAAGGGCTAATATCCAAAATCTATAAAGAACTCACCAAACTCCACACCCAAAAAACAAACAATCCAGTGAGGAAATGGGCAGAAAACATGAATAGACACTTCTCTAAAGAAGACATCTGGATGGCCAACAGGCACATGAAAAGATGCTCAACGTCGCTCCTTATCAGGAAAATACAAATCAAAACCACACTCAGATACCACCTCATGCCTGTCAGAGTGGCCAAAATGAAAAAATCAGGAGACTATAGATGCTGGAGAGGATGTGGAGAAATTGGAACCCTCTTGCACTGTTGGTGGGAATGCAAACTGGTGCAGCCACTCTGGAAAACAGTGTGGAGGTTCCTCAAAAAATTAAAAATAGACCTACCCTATGACCCAGCAGCAGCGCTGCTAGGAATTGACCCAAGGGATACAGGAGTACTGATGCATAGGGGCACTTGTACCCCAATGTTTATAGCAGCACTCTCAACAATAGCCAAATAATGGAAAGAGCCGAAATGTCCATCAACTGATGAATGGATAAAGAAATTGTGGTTTATATACACAATGGAATACCAGGTGACAATGAGAAAGAATGAAACATGGCCTTTTGTAGCAACATGGATGGAACTGGAGAGTGTTATGCTAAGTGAAATAAGTCATACAGAGAAAGACAGACACCATATGGTTTCACTCTTATGTGGACCTGAGAAACTTAACAGAAGACCATGGGGGAGGGGAAGGAAAAAAAAAAGTTAGAGAGTGAGGGAGCCAAACCATAAAAGACTCTTAAAAACAGAACAATCTGAGGGTTGGTGGGGGGGTGGGAGAGAGGGGTGGGTGAGTAATGGGTATTGAGGAGGGCACCTTTTGGGATGAGCCAAATGGGTGTTATATGGAAATCAATTTGACAATAAATTTCTTAAAAATAAATAAATAAAATATAAAACCTAAAAAAAAAAAGTGTGGTGTGGTACACACACAGAATGGAATATTACTTAGCCATAAAAAATGAAATCTTGCCATTTGCAATGACGTAGATCTAGAGAGTATTATGCTAAGTAAAATAAGTCAAAGAAAGAGAAATACCATATGATTTCACTCATATGTGGAATTTAAGAAACAAAGCAAATGAACATGAGAGGGGGGGAAAAAGGAAGGCAAATCAAGAAACAGACTCTTAACCAAAGAGAACAATCTGAGGATTACTGGAGGGGAGATGGGAGGGGGAGATGGGTTCAGTGGGTGATGGATATTAAGGAGGGCACTTGCTGTGATAGTACCAGGTGTTGTGTGTAACTGATGAATCACTAAATCTACACCTGAAACTAATATCACACTGTATTTTAAGTATCTCCAATTTAAATAAAAACTCGGAGAAGAAAAATGAAATAAAGCTAACACAAAGCTAACAAATTTTGTATATTAATTTTGAGAACAAGTAGCTTAGCAAATACTTATCATTTCTCTTGAGTTTCCCAATCACAAATTATACCATATTTAATAAGAATGATAATTGTGCATGCCCCTTCCCATTCTAATATGTATTCTTTCTGTTGACAATTTTTATTGGCAAGAATTTTTAAAACAATATTAAGTAATAATGCTGACCTGACGGTATTCCAGTTATTTGTTGCTATGTAACAGACCACCCCACACTTTAGTGACTTAAAAAAAAACACCATTTATTTTCTCTTACAGTTCTTCAGGTTTTCTGAACTTCCCTGGGAAGTTCTTCTGCTGGTCTTATTTGATGTTTCTCAGGCAGTGGCCCTCAGACACCAGCTGGAGTAAGAGTCATCTGTAAACCTGATTGGGACACTGTAACAGTGTGGCTTGTCTTGTTTTCATGTATTCTCAGATCTTCCAACATATTCTCTTCTGCATTATAATTATGCTTCTTAAATGCAAGTTCAGAGCTCCCCGAAAGTGCAGAAGTGAAAGAAATAAAGATCTGCTTAAGTCTTAAACCTGCAACTAGCTCAGAATTACTTGCCACCTGCTATTGCTTAAGCAGTCACAGAGACAACCCAGATTCAAGGGATAATGAAAATACTTCACTTCTCAATGGAGAAGTGAAGAATATGCTGTCATCTTTAATTTCTCACAGCCTTCCTTTGGCCCTCAAACTATTTATACTCCTCTTCCATTTAAAGTACCCTAACACCCTTCCAGGACTCAAACAAATTTCATCCTAAGTTTGAAATTCAAGGAATCATCTAAATCAGGTCCAAATATGGTTCAATTTCCTTAGGAGTAATACTTTTTAACTAAAAATCTTAGAATTAAGAAACAAGTTTTACTTGCACATACTCAGCATACAATGATAAGATAAGGTAACCTAAACCTATGCTTTCATTCATAAGATTGGGCAAAACAAAAGGCACATAATAGTCACTGATCCATAGTAATTCTGAAATGTAAGTAGGTGCATGTAACCAATCCCTTGATTACAGCCTAATCTTACTCCTTAGGTAGGAGTGGTTCTCTGTTACTAATAGTTCTAATATCAGGACTCTTGGCTTTATTCTAGAGTTTTCCTTTATTTTTACAAGAAATGGCCCAGGGTGTCGGTGGCTCAGTTGGTTAAGCATCTGACTTTGGCCCAGGTCATAATCTCACAGTTCGAGTTTGAATCCCACATCAGGGCTGTGCCTCTGACAGGACAGAGCTGGCTTGGGATTCTCTCCCTCTCTCTGCCACTCCTCTGTGCTCTCTCTTTCAAAATAAATAAGTAATCACTAAAAAAAAAAAAAAAAAAAAAGAAAGAAAGAAAGAAAGAAAGAAAGAAAGAAGTGGCTCATGTAAGCAACTGGTTAGCTTAGTTTTTCAGTCTGCTTCCTGGTTGTAAGAAATTTTTGGTCCAAATGCCTCTTTTGTTTTTGTCCCCTTCAGAGCATACAATTAAAATTCCCTTAAAAACTATGCAGGTTTCCTGTGTATCAGTTAAAATCTACTCCAATAGATTAAAGTGACACCCACATATCTTTTCAATTCAGGCCCCTCTCTAACCTTGGACTGAGAACCAAAGGACTATGCAACAATACATTTAAGAACCTTAGAATCCTATAGTCTAGCAAAGAGGGTCTAGGAGGCAACATCTTAAATCCATCTGACATCTTAACGGAGAATCTTATAGCTGTAAGTTTCGATATCTTGATCCTGAAGTCATATATACATGTTTTGCAGCATTGTGGATTCAATCTTTATCCTGAGACTATTCCTTACATCAAGAATCTTTTTGTGCCTAGAGAACCTGGGAATAAGAAACAGTATTATTTTCCAAAAAGCAAACCCTAGGTTTAAAATATTTCTTTTAGGTCTGCCTAAAAACTATTTTTCTTTATTATACCTAGGTAAATGAATTAGTCACTACTGACATTCTATCTGGAAATCTCCTTATTCCAGCCCACAGATAGGTATGTACATATAAATCAATTTTCATTATTTGCAGTACTTATGTTCAATAAAGTGCCCATGAATACTGAATTAGCAAATACTGAATCATTGCCTCTAAAGGAAATACACGGTAGATTTCTATGAGCCTCTGGTCACATTTCCATCAGCAGATCAGTCCATAATTTTGATGTATGTATGTTTCTATTTAAGTACAATTTACTATACATTATAATGCATTAACGTTGAACTTGCAGCCAACAGTCCTATAACTCATGTCTGAACTAAGTTTATCTAATATACATTTTCCCCATAAAGCATACTGCACGCTTCTTCCACTTAAGGACACTAGGCAACGTGGGAATATAATGCTTCTGACCATTTTAAAATGGTAAAATCACCAACAAACAAGCAAAAAAATGTGAAAATAGTGGTACTAAATAGATGGCAAAAAGGACACCTGTTTACAATACGAGAGCTGAAACAAAAAGGCAGAATGTTGCTGTGTTCTAACTTCAGTTGGGACCATGTCTGTCCTGGGTGATTCGAAATTTGCACTACTCCGGGTAGGTTCACAAATGACTGCAAAACTGTCATGCTATTTTATATGTAATATATTAAAATACATGCCTAATTTTTCACATTACATTGGGAGATCCCAATGCCAAACTTTCCAGAACTCATATCACAGGTTGCCTTTTCCCAGTTTCCAATGACAATTGTTTCTTTGTCCTTTCCAGCCTTTACTAACAGTCTCCTTGAGACCCTTCTGATTTCTGCTCATGACCAGGGCCCAAAGCCAATGCAACATGTGTTTTTTGTTACAAGAGCAACTTCTAAGTACCAATTGTTTGTCAGCTGTTTTTTGCTGAAAACAGTAGAAGCAGATTCTAACAATCTACTTCAAATCATAAAGGCTTAAAACAAAGACCATCTTCTATATCTTACATATCTGTCAGTTGCCCTGGATCAACTCAGCAGTTCATCTACTGGTTTTGCCAAGGGTCTCTCTTGTAATTGCAGTTAAGATGGCAACAGTGGAGACTGTAGTCATTTGGAGTCTTGCCTGGGATGCTGGGATAGTGCCTCCATGCAGTCTCAAAGACTTTCCTCCAAGTTTCTCCACTTAATCTCTTTATGTGATTTCTTCAGCAGGTTAGTCATATTCTCACAGGACTGCACTTCGCAGCCCAAAAAAGTACAAAACAGAAATTGCCAGACCTTTTTGAAGCCTTATAGTGGAACTAGCATACTGTCACCTCACAGTCTTCTATTAACTAAACAGTCACAGAGCTGGTCCAGAAAAAAAAGAAATAAGCTTTACCTCTTAATGGTGGAGTGAAGAAGAAAAAAAATGCAACAATCTTTAATCCAACAAAGAGCATATCCCTGCTTTATTTCTCACTTCAGTAGAAATCTGTTTTTTCAGTATTAAGCAGAATGTTTTCTTTGTTTTGAGTTAAAGAGGTTTTTTTTTCTTTTAATCGTGTTAAGAATTATCCAAAGGGAATTATCACATTTTAAAAATAATATATATTTAAATAATATCTTTTCTCTTCTGATGTATTAGAATGGTAAATTTATAAATGGATGCCCTTAATCTGAACCATCCTTGCATTTCTAGAGTAAAACTCTTATGATTAATAAAATTATTTGGGGTATTATGGATTTTAAAATTGCTTACTTAAGATTTCTAATCAATAATGAACATGAGGTCACTCTGTAGGTGTGCTGTGGACATGAGTGATCTTTCTCAAGTTTTGGTAGAACTGTTATTCTAGCTTTGTGCAAAGTATTTTGGAAAACTTCCTTATTTTTTCCCTCTGATCTCAAAGAATTTAAATTACATTCTGATTATTCCTTGGAATTGTGAAAGAGATCGTCTGTGAACCCATCTGGTCCTGCCTAGTATTTTTTACATACTTAACTGTCAAAAATTTCTCGTTTCATCCCATAGTTCTCTCTCTGACTGGTTTTTTTAATTTGCACTGGATCGATTTGCTCATTTTTATGAAAATATACATATAAACATTAAAAAGTTTATTAAAATGTTTATAGGACGGAGCAAAATTCTTCTAATCTCTCTGCCTTAATAAATTTACCCATTCTAAACTATAATTTTGTGTATTTTGGCAGTCTCCCAATTTTTATTAGATTAGGAAACAATTTATAGGAGAATCTCATCATTTGTGATTTTATAAGGTAAAAATCTGGAATAGGAAATTTTACCCTGGAAAAAGCTTTTGGGAATGTTTCACTGGAAGCCCAATATATCATTTCCCAATAAATACAAGAGATCAAATTTTCCTCAAGCATTGGAAGAAATTTCTTTTCTTTTTTTTTTTTTTTTTAGTACAAGATGAAATATTGGCTTATATTTAGAGGTCACGCAGTATGGAAAGTGCGTATGTTTAAATCCTAGAATCATAATTACATGCAGTGGACCAAGATGCTCACATTATAAAAGGTAGAAGAGAGGTGTGATTAAGTGAACAAAATTCTTCTAACCCATCCCATGCTCACATCAAGGCATATTCGTGGGCCAGAGTGGAGAAATGGAAACTGTAAACCTTCAAGGTTTTGGACTTACAAAAAAGTTTTAGCCTAAGATCCAAAGAGAAGACTGTTTATTCTGGATATTTTTTCTCATTTTGGCTCAAATTTCATGTACTTGGCACATACCCTTCATAGTTTAGGATCAGAGGTTATAGATACTTCTTTGTTTCATTGAAGACTACTCTGTTACTTTTATTTGTTTTCTACTGTTTTTTATGAGTTTTGGAAGACAAAAAATCAATTTAAAATGCTTTATTCCTTCACATTCAGTCAAGTTTATCATTCAATTTTATTTTTGTTTTAAGATTATCTAACATCTTATTTTATCATAAAGTATATTGTATTAGTAAATTCAACCTATTGAGTTATAACTCTAGCTCCCTACTGTTCTAATATTAATTTTCCAACTGTTCTTTTACATTTGAGTTTTAAAGTTTAATTTATATCAACTTTAGAATATCCACAATTTAATGAAATTTTGGCTTTTAAAATGTTGGTATATCAAAATAATGAACAAAGTAAATTTCAACTTTACTGTTTTATTTCAAAAATATTAACAATATTTAAAGCATTTAATGCAATACTTGCTAAAACAAGCATGATGATTTAACTACATTAATTAAATTAGAAAAATATGAGAAACCCAGAGTTCAAATACATACATCTGTTCTCAAGTCTATAATCATGCCAAAATCTATTGCTGGTTTTATTTAAATTACTATGGTAGAAACTCTTCCTTCTGTCATATGCAGTCACCCTAACTTAGTTTTCCAATTAATTTCTATATTTACTCATGTTTGTAATGAGGACAAGGATTTGAATATAAAAGAGGAGGACTTATAAAAATACTTCCTTAAAGGTATGTTTATTTGTCATTTAACATTTTCCCTTAGTTTCTTCGAATACTTTTCATTTCTTTATTCATTCAGCTCTTTATGTGTAAATGAGAACTTAGCTTGCGCTAAAATCTGTGCTCATTTGCTGTAAATACAATGTAGAGCAAAATGAATACAGTCTGTCCCTGTGAGGAAATTAAAATATAGTAAGAAAGTTATAATAAGCTAAACTTAAAATTATAATGTAGTTTGATAAAGGGTGTAATACAGGAAGTACAGTTTCTAAGACATATAGAAAGAGCCTCTACCCAGAGTTGGGGAGTCAGAGACAATAAAAAATAAGGAATAGTTTATGAACAAAATATTTTTGCATAAGGAATTATTTTAGGTTTTTCTTTTCCATATAGTTCTAAGAATTTAGTGCAATTTCTGTCCTGCCTGCGCAAAGCTTATGCTTTAATTGTGAACCCTGATGAATTGCGAATTTACTGAGTAGTAAACTATTACTTTTATTCCCATTATTTTTGTACGTTAA
Organism: Panthera tigris; assembly: GCF_018350195.1. Classification (NCBI taxonomy): domain Eukaryota; kingdom Metazoa; phylum Chordata; class Mammalia; order Carnivora; family Felidae; genus Panthera; species Panthera tigris. The sequence goes on along the minus strand of NC_056668.1, from coordinate 40,609,501 downwards.
AACAATTGTTTCCTCATAAAACAAAGTTAATGTAAGAGATAAAGCATTAGAATCAGCCAAAGTTGAATGAAGAAACCACAACATTATTAAATATGAAATCACTGTTTCTCCAAATGGGATCCCAGTTTTAAGGTCCATGTCTGTATTCATGGGAATCCACTAGTTTTTTATTTTTTTAATATTGAAAAAAAAACCAATGCATGTTTTATTAATAAGACTTTATAGACTAACTCCAACATCAAATTTCTGGCTTTCCATTTCTGGACCTTTTGCAAAATTAGTGCTGGTGTTTTGTTTAATGGAAAAGGAGAACAGTAATTCAATTTAAAAAATCTAGGGAGAGGTAGTTTCAAAACACAAGGTTCTATGGTAAATAATAAATGGAATAATAAATAATAAAATAATAACTCTTAATTCATATTCTAATTCAGTTTAACAATCAGATTAATATTCGTAGACTTGCCTAAATTTGAAAAACAATAATCTCTATAGACATAGATATTAGAAATAAATGTAACATATTATTTTCTTTAAATCATACATTCTTTGTAAAAACAACTGTTTTCTAGTTCTCCATGAAGATGAACTTTTTTTTTTTTTTTTGAGAGACAGAGAGGAGCAGAGGGAGAGAGAGAAATAATCTTTTTTTTAACATTTATTTATTTTTGAGAGACAGAGACAGAGCATGAACGAGGAGGGGCAGAGAGAGAAAGAGAGAAGGAGACACAAAATCTGAAGCAGGCTGCAGGCTCTGAGCAAGATGTCAGCACAGAGCCTGATACGGGGCTTGAACCCATAAACTGTGAGATCATGACCTGAGCCAAAGTCAGATGCTCAACCGACTGAGCCACCCAGGCACCTCATGGAGAGTGAGAGAATATTAAGCAGGCTCCATGCTCAGCACGTTGCCCAGTGTGGGGCACGATTCCACGACCCTGGAATCATGACCTGAGCCAAAATCAAGAGGTAGGCACTCAGCCAACTGAGCTATCCACGCATCCTGAGGATGAACAATTTAAAGTCAAGTTGCTTATCTCATATATGTGCAATAGGCTAGTTCAATTATTTGTGTCTTTTACATTTTCTAGATAACGTTTCTAGGTAAATAGTTTGTGCTACTAACATAATGTTGCTACTAAGTAAACAATTATGATTCTAAATGTCAGAAATCAAGTAGAATAGCATATATTCACCAACATGCTCACCATATCTCAAATATATCTCAAAAGGCTATGATAACAGTCTATGATAAAAACATGTTTTCTCGGGAAGAATTTGACATTTCACAACAGCATCACCAGCACAAAACTCTACTTAGTGCAGATAACTGGCCCAAAGACATCAAAACTAACCTTATTTTTTATTCTATATACCAACCTACTTTACTAGATTGTTTTGAAGATCAAATGAGAAGACATGTGTAACAGTATTTTTCAAAGCAAAAGTACATGGCAAGATAACTGGTTTATTAAAAAGTTTAAACTCATAATAATATACTAAATGTTTTTCTAATTATTGATTTTCTTTTTTTAGCAGAGATACTCTCTTTTGTTTTTTGGGTTTTTTTTGTTTGTTTGTGTTGTTTTGTTTCAGGAGTAGAATTTAGTGATTCATCACTTACATATAACACCCAAGGCTTATCACAAGTGCCCTCCTTAGAGCCTTAGAGCCATCACCCATAGAACCTATGTCCCTACACCCCTCTCCTCCAGCAACCCTCACTTTGTTCTCCATAGTTAGGAGTCTTAAGGTTTGCCTCCCTCTCTGTTTTTGTTTTATTTTTCCTTCCCTTCCCCTATGTTCATCTGTTTTGTTTCTTAAATTCCACACATGAGTGAAATCATATGGTATTTATCTTTCTCTGACTTATTTTGCTTAGCATAATACAGTCTAGTTCCATCCATGTCATTACAAATGGCAAGATTTCATTCTTTTTTGTGGCTGAGTCATATTATATTCTCTCTCTCTCCTCTCTCTCTCTCTCTCCCTTCCTCTCTCTCTCTCCTCTCTCTTTCTCTCTCTCTCTCTCTCCATATATATATATATATATATATATATATATATATATATATATACCACCACTTCTTTATCGATTCTTCAGTTGATGAACATTTGGGCTCTTTCCATAATTTAGCTATTATTGATAGCATTATCAACAAACATTGGGGTGCATGTGCCCCTTTGAGTCAGTATTTGTATATCCTTTAGATAAATGCCCACTAGTGTAATGGCTGGGTTGGTTGTAGGGTACTCTTATTTTTAACTTTCTGAGGAACCTCCACATTGTTTTCTAGAGTGGCTTCACAAGTTTGCATTCCCACCAACAGTGTAAGAGGGTTCACCTTTTTTCTGCATCCTCACCAACATTTGTTGTTTCCTGCATTGTTAACTTAAGCCATTCTGACAAGTGTGAGGTGGTATCTTGTTATGGTTTTGATTTGTATTTCCCTGATGATGAAGGATGTTGAGCATGTTTTCATGTGTCTGCTAGCCATTTGGAGGTCTTCTTTGGAGTAATGGATTATTTATTTTTTGGTTGTTGAGTCTCATAAGTTCTTTACAGATTTTGAATACTAGTCTTTTATCCAATGTGTCATTTGCAAATAAAAACTTCTCCCATTCCATAGGTTGCCTTTAGGTTTTGTTGATTGTTTCTTTCACTGTGCAGAAGCTGTTTATCTTGATGAAGTCCCAATAGTCCACTTTTGCTTTTGTTTACCTTACCTCTGGAGAAGTGTCTAGTAAGAAGTTGCTACAGCTGAGGCCAAAGAGATTGCTGACTGTGTTCTCCTCTAGAATTTTAATGGTTTCCTCTTCACATTTAGGTCTTTCGTTCATTTTGAATTTATTTCTTGTATGGTGTAAGAAAGTGGCTCAGTTTCTTTTTTCTGCATGACACTGTCCAGTTTTCCTAATACCATTTGTTGAAGACTATCTTTTTTCCATTGGATATTCTTTTCTGCTTTGTCAAAGATTAGTTGACCATATAGTTGTGAGTCCATTTTTGGGTTCTCTATCCTGTTCTATGGATCTATGTGTCTGTTTTTGTGCCAGTACCATACTGTCTTGATGATTACAACATTCTAATACAGCTTGAAGTCTGGCATTGTGATGCCTCCAGCTTTGGCTTTCTTTTTCAACATTACTTTGGGTATTTGAGGCCTTTTCTAGTTTCATACACATTTTAGAATCATTTGTTCTAGCTCTGTGGAGAATGTTGGTGTTATTTTGATAGGGATTGCTATGAATATGTAGATTGATTTGGGTAGTAGTGACATTTTAACAATATTTGCTCTTCCAATCCATGAGCATGGAATGTTTTTCCAATTCTTTGTATATTCTTCAATTTCATTCATAAGTGTTTTATAGTTTTCAGAGTATAGATCTTTTGCCTCTTTGACTAGGTTTAGTCCTAGTTATCTCATCATTTTTAGTGTAATGGTAAATGGAATTGATTCCTTGATTTCTCTTTCAGCTGCTTCATTATTGATGTATAGAAATGCCATAGATTTCTTTACATTGATTTCATATCTGTGACTTTGCTGAATTCATGAATCAGTTCTAGCAGTTTTTTGGTGGACTCTTAGGTTTTCCACATACAGTATCATATCGTTTGTGAAGAGTGAAAGTTTGATCTCTTTCTTGCCAATTTGTATGCTTTTATTTCTTTTTGTTGTCTGATTGCTGAGGCTAGGACTTCAAGTATTATGTTGAACAACAGTTGTGACAGTGGACATCCTTGTCTTGTTCCTGACCTTAGGGGAAAAGCTCCAAGACTCTTCCCATTGAGGATGATATTTGCTGTGGGTCTTTCATATATGTCCATTATGATGCTGAGTCATGTTCCTTCTGTCCCTACTTTCTTGAGGGGTTTTTTTTTCATCAAGAAAACATGCTGTATTTTGTCAAATTCTTCTCTGCATCTATTGAGAAGATCATATGGCTCTTGCCCTTTCTTTTATTAATGCAGTGTATCACATTGGTTGATTTGCAGATACTGAACTACCCCTGCATCCCAAGAATAAATCCCACTTGATCGTGGTGAATACTTCTTTTAATGTACTGTTGGATTCAGTTTGCTAGTATGTTGTTGAGAATTTGTGTATCCATGTTCATTAGGGATGTTAGTCTGTAATTCTCCTTTTTAGTGGGATCTTTGGAATCTTTAGTGGGACCTTGGAATCAAGGTCATGCTGGCCTCATAGAATGAGTTTGGAAGTTTTCTTTACATTTCCATTTCCTCTGGAGCACGATTGGGATAAAAAACTCCAAATCTTAAAGGATCCAGCTAGGCATGGACCCACTCCTCTCCTCCAGAGGAGAGCCTTGCAGCACTGAGCCTGGCTCCATTCTGTCCCAGAAAAGGGATGGTCATGCAGGTGCCTAGAGTTTATGGTGAAGCATAGCAAAAAGCTCCACCCAAGTTATCCGCCCTCTGCATACACCTCTGTCCCCTGCTGTTGAGAGGCTGCTCAGAGGCACCAGCCAGGTCTTTTGTCCTTGGATAAGCAATATACCCTCTTCCAAATGCACTCCAGGAAGGGGAATGTTCTTTCCCAGTGCAACCCAGGGGATCCCCAAATCACACTCTCCACGGTGTGCTCCCAGGGTCTCAGCCTCCTTCTCCCCAGGAACATCACTGCCTGTCTGGATTGACTCCTGCAAATGGCACTAACTTCCAAAACTTCAGAATTTGAACTCCACTGTTTGCAAAAACTTGCAGTAGTCCATTCCTCCCAATTCCTCAGTCAGTAGTTTTGGGGGAATGCTTTTTGTGCAAACCTGACACAATGCTCTCTCTCTTCATCTCTCCTCCTCTCCATGAAAGGGCTTTCTACCCTCCATAGCACTGCAGCTTTTCTGTCTCCCAATTCTCATCCCTGCATCTATCTGATATCTGCCAGATTCTCTCTCTCAAATTATGCAGGTTGCTCTCTTAATCCTCAGATTGATTTCCTAGGTGTTCAAAATGCTTTGATGTTGATCTAGCTGTATTCAAGAGATGAGACAAGCCCAGGGTCCCCTTACTACTCTGCCATCTTAATTCCTCCTTCCAATTATTGATTTTCAACTATGATTGATATTTTTTTCCTCATTTTTGTCATCTTGAAAATTCTCTACAATACTTTGAGTTCTTAAAGTTATTTAAATTTTAGTCCAGTTTAAAATTTCAATTTCAAACTCAGCTTAAGGCTTGCAATGACTCATAACTGCTTTGATATGGATAGAGTTATCATGATATCACTTGATTCTACCTTCTCCCTTTAAGACTATACTTCCCATAATAACAGGATTATTTTTACCTTCTGTGCTGGTCATTGCTGCTTCTTGAACTCTGACCTGCCCTCTAATACCCTTTGTGGATGTCAGACAACCAAAACAAGGTGGTTGTCCCATTTGTGAGTTATCTGTGAGCAACCCGAATGAGACTCAACCTGTTTGACTCCACTCAGTTGTACATTATCTGCTGGGTTCCCTTTACCCAAGAAGTAGTACTATATTGTGGGGTATAGTTATGGGGAGTCAAGTTGGATATCTTGGTTGTTGTTCCTTGATCCTGAGGGAAGTCTCACATGCTGGCCTCAACAAATGGTGAGGATGTGGGCTGCTCACATGTTTGCCTCTCAGCCCTGCCACCCCTCTCTAATTCTTTTCTCTCCTACTCACATAGCATAATATGATCTTCAGGCCTTTGCCTAAGCAGACATCCAACTGGAGCATGGATGCAAGTCTATAGTTTTGAAAGACATCCTCACCGCTTCTAGTAATTCTCTTGGAGTTTTCCTTTCATTTGGCAAGAGGCAGATTCTGAGTAGATGGGGAACAAATATGGATCTGATCATTGAAGCTACAGACATGGATTGCATTTCTCAAAGACAGCTAATTGATTTTTCATTTACCGAGTAACTCATCAAGGGTCAACTCTGGGTCAATAAAAATACCAGGATCTAAGGGTAAAATAAGTAAAATTAGACATGGTTGCTATCATAAACTCAATAGTATATGGGTGAGTGGATTGCAGATATTGACCAAATCATACAATAAAAGCAAAATTACACCTAGGTCATTTTATTTCTTCTAATGGTGAATTAAATGGCATCATTAAATAAAATAATTTTGTTATATCAACAAAAAGGATAAATGTAATAAACATAATTTTGAGAAAAAATAAAGCCAGACAGAAAAAAATATGAACATAGGGAAAACTACCTAAAGCATGAGAAGTAAGATGGTAATTTCCTTTGGGAGGAGAATAGATGGATTGAGAAGAAGCTAAGGGGGCATCTGAGATTCAGGGTAATGTTCTAATTTTCGGCAGGCTTTTGGTTTTCTGGATATACTTCTTTTATCATAGAATGTCAAATTGCCCTCTGCTTCATGCATTATTTAATATGTATGTTTGCATATGGAGAAGTGCTATGGACTAAACTCTGTCCCCTCCCCCACAAATTCACATATTAAAACTCTAACTCCAATGGGACTATATTTGGAGGTAGGGCCTATAAGGAGGTAATTAAGGTTAAATGAGGCCATAAGGGTAGGGTCCTAACCTAATAGGATTAGTGGTATTATAAAAAGAGGAATAGGGAAAAAATTCTCTTTCTATGAGCACACAGTGAGATGGCAACCACCTATAAGGCAAAAAGAAAAGACCTCAGCATGAAATTTACCTTGATGGCACCTTGATCTTGGGCTTTCCAGCCTATAAAACTGTGAAAAATAAATTTCTGTTGTTTAAGCCACCCGATCTCTAGTATTTCAGTATAGCAAACAAAGCTGACTAAGATAGATGGTGATCATGAGTTTGGTTTTGCACATATTAAGTTTAGGCTGGCTTTAAACTAAGAAAAGTTGTCTAGTAGGAAGTTGAAGGTAGAACTCAGAGATGTTGATGTCTACAAATCTATTTAAAAATATATGTTTTTGAGTTAACTTTGACAAGGGAAGTAGTAGAAAGTGAGAAATTTACTAAGAAACAAGCCTCCTCAAGAAATGATAACATTTAAAGTTGCATAGAGGCTGAGACTAGAAAAGAGATGAAGAAGCACTTGCCAGAAAGTTCAGTAGACCAAGAAGCGCTAGTTATGTCAAGAAAGAGAAGATACATATGACCTAGTCAAAAGCTAATTTTTGTGCAGAGCAATAGCAAGGTGTCAGATTAGAACGGGCCAAGAAGTGGCTTGGAAGCAAGGAAATGGAGACACCACATAGAGACAAATATTTCTAGGAAAAAAAATTTAATATTTAGGAGATTAGCAAGAAAGAGCTGAAGGGAAGAGCCCAATGTATTCTATACAATAAAAAGTGTAATCTTTTGTGTGAATTTCCTGCCTCAAAGTTAAGATGCCAAACACCAGTGGAAGCATCACTCTTAGATAAAAGGGGGACATTGCCTTGTCAGTAGCAGGAGGAAGCATGGGATACGGACAGACAAAAGTCATTTTTTAATGTTTATTATCATGACCTCTTTACAAATTCTCTTTTTTGCTGACTCATAAGGGAATCATAACCACTGGGCAGGGAAGATGGAAGGTCAGAAATTTGGGTAGAGTGGAAATGGTTTGAAAAGGGCATTGCTCAAATAGACAAATGTATGTTTTTCAAAGACATACAGCAAGATTTCTGAGCAGTGTTGAAGGACCCGCTAAAGGGCAGTGCCCATGAATTTACAGTGAAACCAGAAGACCCATTTGGATTAATTTCTTGCCATAGTGCATGACTAGCTGGCTTTAGGTGCAGAGATATTGGGTGTTTGGTTTCTTCCAGAACTGGGATTTTGCCAAATGAATGCAAGTAAAACAGAATCAAGAAAGTTGAAGGTTCTGGAAAAATTATTTTTTGAATAATAACTAATTAATCTAAGCTAAATCACAATAAAATGAAAAAAGAGAAGGCCAATGTATTAGGGTAAAGAAGAAAAGTCAATGGACTAGCGTTTGACTGCAATAAAAGTTAATTAAATAATTTATTAAATAAATATTTAGATAAACTAAGTATGAGAGAACTTTGTGACCAGAGTGAAATACTGAAGAAACTTGGAGAGGTAGATGGAGTAGGAGGTTGTAAGGGAATAAATGTGGATGACTCTGGAGATAAGAATGTCAAGAACTACATATGATGATGGATAAATCACTTGAGTGCTGAAGTGACCTAGAAAGATGACAACTTCTGTTCTTTAGGAGGTCTGTTACATATATGTCAAATTCTTTGAAAGATCAGAAATAATGGTCTGGAAGCCATCAAATGACAACAGGAAGGGATTAAGTGATTTATACGAAAGACTTAAACAATTTTTTATATTTAGTTTTACAAAAAAGTTAATGATTATCTGGGTGGATGGAACAACAAGGAGTAGGAGTAACTCCAATCTTACCTAATGTACGTGACATTTGAAAAAGTTGTTACTTCTTGAAAATATCCTTCTAGACAAATGTTTGCATGAGAGAGGGAGCTTCACTTAAAACAAGGAAATTAAGAAAACACTCATAGAATGGTTTGCAAAGTGAAGGGAGTTTACTAATTATGAAGCTTGATTCTAGTGGGTACAATAAAAGGATTTGAAGAGAGGGGCAGTAGGTTGGGTGTGGAGCTGTGTCAGATATGATAAAGATTTTAGGTTATGGTTTTTAAAGAATCTATGATGGAAGGATTAAATGTTTTTGCTGACTGATGAAGACAGAGATAGAGAAAATATATGAATTTAGTCTGGAAAGTTGCTTGACGGAGAGTGGACACTGAACCTAGAAGCTGGTGAACATGTCATCTGAAATGATTAGGAACACAGGAGCCACATTCCTGCCACCAGCACCCTTGCTGTTAGACCCAGAATTCAGATTCACATTCTAAGTGGACTGGATTGTCAATGGTGAATTCAAACACTATCAATGGCATCAGTATCCATAATATAGCAATCATAAAAAAAGAATGAGATCTTGCTATTAGCAACAGCATGTATGGATCTAGAGGGTATTAGGCTAAGTGAAATAAATCAGACTGAGAAAGACAAATACCATATTGATACATGTGGAATCTAAAAAATATGGGGCACCTGGATGGCTCAGGCCGTTAAGCATAAGAATTCACCACAGGTCATGATCCTTCATAAGCCTGAATATGCGAGACTTGAACCCACAAACCTGGAAGAGTATTTTTGTCCTCCCATCTGGCTCTTGCTACCAGCCTTCAATGCAGCCTAATGGCTAGAACTCTAGTGGCCACTTTAGATCAGAAGGTGGTCTTGAGGAACAACATGGAAATATAGGATTCTAGATCCTCAATGGTATCCTGGAACTGCCATTATTTTAGTATTTTTCTATTAAATGCAGTTGATCATCACTTAAAGCCAAGAAAGCACGCTGTCCAGGGGCGCCTGGGTGGCTCAGTTGGTTAAGCATCCGACTTCCGCTCAGGTCATGATCTCAGGGGTTCGTGAGTTTGGGCTCCGCATCGGGCTCTGCATTGGGCTCCGTGCTGACAGCTCAGAGCCTGGAGCCTGCTTCCAATTCTGTGTCTCCCTCTCTCTCTGCCCCTCCCCCACACATGCTCTGTCTTTCTCTGCCTCTCAAAAATAAAGAAAACTAATAAAAAAAATTTAAGAAAGCATGCTGTCCAGAACCCAGTGAAAGAAACTATTTCACAAGTGAGGGAAATGTTAAGTACTTTCTTAGAGATGAAGTCAGTTGATAACTGAAATGTGTTTATTGCTTAAGCAAAGCAGGCCATTGATGAACTTAACAAAAGAAATTTCATGACCAATGGCACCTAAAGTAAAGATAATAGAAAATTGAAAAGAAATAGAAAATGAGAAAAGGCAGACAATCTGAGTATATAATGTAGTAGAAGCTTGTCTCTGGAGAGGAGTATAACGTTAAGAACAACAACTGGAGGGAGCATAGCACTCAAATGTGTCGATGTTTTTTGGTTTGTTGGTTTTGTTTTGTTGTAAGAGGGAAATAATTAGAAATGCTTGATTTACTTTATGCATTAAAATCTTGTGTATTTTCCAGAGAACAAACTGAGGGTTGCTGGAGGGGTGTTGCAGGGGGAAACAGGCTAAGTGGGTGATGGGTATTAGCAGGGCGCTTGTTGGGATGAGCACTGGTTGTTCTGTGTAAGTGATCAAACACTGAATCCTACTCTTGAAACCATTATTACACTATGTGTTAACTACCTTGGATTTAAATAAAGTTTTAAAACAAGAGATGAAAAAAAAATCTTAGTATTTTCTTTTGACATTGGGGAATCTTATCTGTCTGTCGATATCTATCTATCTATCTATCATCTATCCATCCAGAGATAGAAGCATTTTTTAAATGGTGTGAATTTTTACTTATGTGTGATGCCATAAGTGAAATTTCTAAATAAAGTAAATCAATTTAAGGCAGTTATAAAATAAATAGTCATGGGGATTTAATGTACAGCATGGGGAATATAATTAATAATATTGTAATAACATTGTGTGGTGACAGCTGGTAACTAGACTTACCGTGGGGATCATCTTGTAATGTATAAAAATATCAAATCACTATGATGTACACCTGAAACTAATAGGAAATTTTATGTCATTATCCTTCAATAAAACATTTAAGGATCTCTCAAATGAAATAAATAAACATAACAATTAAACAGAGACAAGTGCCACACTTTATGGGACAGAATATAAAATAAATTTACACCTGTATAGCCTTACTTTATAAACTCTCGATAGTTATTGCTAATTGTATCAGAATATTTTTAACAATAAATATATTTAGCCTTATGATCAGACTCACTTTAAAGTTTCACTTGGAGTCCAGCTTTGAAATGAGAGTTATCCTAAGAGAATATTTTAGTAGTGAAATATCTGAAATTAAAACCGAGACCTTCATGGTGAATTTGAGAAGGAAGATTTCAGGAAGACTTCTATGGCAAATTGTTTATATGCCAATAAATTCTATAATAGACATTTTCACCAGTCTGCTAAAATTTCATCCAAGAAAAATAGTATAAGGAATGAATTTATCTCATGTTCTGTTCCCTCTCAAAACAGTAATTATACATATATATATATATATATATATATATATATTTAAAAACCTACAATTTATACCATATGCTTCCCAGAACATCTTTATACCTAAGACTCTGGATAAGTATAAAACCTTCATTGAGGAGAGACAAACAATCTACACATTAAGGTCTCTGCAGAATTGAATGTATGTATTTGTATTTTGAAATCATGTGAAAAATACATAAACCATTATATATTTATGCCCTAATGGGTATATCCAGAGGATGATAATAACCAGAAACATGATTTTCTATACTTGAAGATTATGACTAAAATGCTTTAAAGTATGAAATAGTTTGGGAGGAAACAAATCACTCTTCCTTATTACTGATTCTATCAACTTGCAAACAACAAAACCCTTCAAAAAAATTGCTGGAGGCCCCTCTAACACTGTAGTATTGTGCATGCGCATGAAGAGAGAATGTGAGACATCAGGCCTATTCTCTGTTATGGCCTTGTTAATGCTCATCCATCTATCCCATTAAATTCACTAAATAAAATAAAAATGGACGAAGAATACACCACAAACAGTGATTTCCAAATTTAGATACAATTTCAATTTTTCTGATATCCACATACATTTCCACTTTCAAAAAAGATTACTCCAAAAATAATGTTTCAGTATAAAGAAACATTTTATGTGAAATTTTGTGTCATGGATTTTTCCCAAAGGCATTTTCACCCACTCTAAAACTGTTCCATGAACGCAGATACTTCTCTTTTTTGTACATTATTAAAATTGTTAATATCTTAAAATTACACCCAATTATCACCAACACATAAGAGCTGAAGTCACATTAGATTTCTAACTAGATATGTATTTATATATTTATTTCAATAGATAATATATGTAATATGATTTCAAGGTAATAGAAATGTTGCAAATGAGACTGTAAGGAAAAGTCTATTTCTCATACCCCAGTCCTTGATTTTCTGAGAGACAATCACTGTTACTCGTTGATTATCTTTCTATAGGTAATTTGTGAAAATATATATTAATCAAGATGGATATAGAAGCTGATTTTTAATAAATGCAAGTAGCATATTTCTATGCAAGTTTCTAAAGATATAAATCTAAGACATATATTCTAGAATATCTTCTAGAATATTTAATTTAATATTTAAGTCTAAATATTAAGTTTAAATACTCTAGAATATTTAGAATATATAGTCATCTTACTGTACTTAATCCAAATGTTATTCCAAAACTTTAGATAAAACATTTATGCCCACCCCACCTCCCCACTGTACCCTTCCACTCCCTGTCCCCTATCAAAGCAGCACCCATACCCATTTCTGGTCACTCTTTACTGAATTTTTCTGTTCTATCTTTTCTACAGAAATTCTCATTATTTGAGATTATCTTCTAAATTAATTGATTTATTTACATTTTTGTTGCTTATCTTCCACTATTAGAATGAAAGCTACTTGAAGGCAGGAACTCTTGCTTTTCAATATTTAAAATCCCTAGTACTGGGAACAGTGCACACCAGATAATAAGGCCTAATGCTTTTCTACCTTGTGCCCCTCACTAAACAATATCTCAAACATCATTCAGTCCCATAAAAAATACTTTTACTTTTACCACATGACATGTCATTGCACATATATACCACAGTTTACTTGACTAGCTACCTAATAATGGACACCTAGGTTGCTCACATTATTTTGATAAGACAAACAATTCTGCAGTGAATATACTGACTATATGTATATATTCATTTTTTTGTTCACATATGCAAGTATAACTGTTGGATCAATTTCTAGAGTAGATTTGCTAAATTGAAGGGCACACATATTTTTACGTTGATGCATTTTGCCAAATTATACTCTCAAGAGATTGTTCCAATTTGAATTCTCTACAACAATGTATGAGAATGAGTGCTTTCAAAAATTCTCATCAATACGGTGTGGTGTTATTTTAATTTTTTTTTCTTATTATGACTGCGTTTGAGCATATTTTTGAGTATATTTTTACATATATAAAAATCAATGTATTTTCTATTGCTAAATTGTCCTCTACACATAATTTTTTCAGGAGTTTCTTGATTTATGGACTTTCATTAATATAAAAGTGAATAAAATAGCTCATTTTTTTTATTTGGACAGGATTTTAGTCTTTTTCTATACATCCACAATTTTAATTTTTGCACACTCCCATCAGTCACTTTTTTCTTTTGACTGTTAAGTTTACTTCTGTGTTTAGAGAACCACTTTAAGACCATAAAAAGTATCATATGTTTTCCATTATGTATTTTGTGGCTTCATATTTTTTTTTACTATAATTGTGGGTCATCTGAAATTTATCTCCCTGTAAGAGAAGATGTTAGAATTCAAGTTTTTTTCCCTTACAGGTAGCCCATTATCCCAGTTCTATTTATTACATGATACTTCTTTTCCAATCAATGTGGAATACCATTTTAATTCTGAACTGAACAATTAAGTTCAATACCTAAATTCTCTATTTTGTTCTATTTTTTTGTGTGTCTACATATGATAAGATGACCATGGTTACATAATATTTTTCAGTTTCTCATAAAGTTGATCCCCTCTATACTTTTTTAATATTTTCCTAATGATTTTTGTGATTTTGAAAGTAAGAAACAACTTGTCTGTATCCAAGAATATCTTATTGCTATTTAATTTGGATATATTTAAATATACAGATTAATTTCCATAATAAAGCAAATATTACAATAAAGCAAATGTCACAATAAGGGGAGTCAAATGAATTTCTTGGTTTCCCAGTGTATATAAAAGTTTTGTATATACTACAAAACTTTGTATATACTACAGTATATGTAGTATATTAAGTGTGCAATATTATGTCTAAAAAAACAATGTAGATAATTTAATGTAAAAATACGTTATTGCTAAAAAATGCTAACCATCATCTGAGCTTTCAGTAAGTAAATCTTTTTGCTGGAGGAGGGTCTTGTGTCTGTGTTGATGGCTACTAACTGATCAGAGTGGTGGTTGCTGAAGGCCGCAGTGGCTGTGGCAATTTTTTAAGACAACAACGAAGTTTGCTGCATTGATTGATTTCCTTTCACCAACGATTTCTCTGTAGCATGCCATGCAGTTTGACAGCACTTTACTTACAGTAGAACTTCTTGCATAATCGGAGTCAATCCTCTCAAACTCTGCCACTGCTTTATCAACTAAGTTTACATAATATTTTAAGTCCCCTGTTGTTATTTCAACAATCTTCGCAGCATCTTCACCAGGAGTAGATTCCATCTTAAGAAACCACTTTTCTTTGCTCATCCAAAAGAAGCAACTCCTCATCTGTTCCAGTTTATTGCAGAAATTCAGTCACCTCTTCAGGCTCCTCTTCTAATTCTCGTTCTCTTGTTGTTTCCACCACATCTGCAGTTACTTCTTCCACTAAAGCTGAAATCCTTCAAAGTCATCCATGAGGATTAGAATCAACTGTTTCCAACTGCTATTAAATTAGATGTTTTTACATCTTCCCATGAATTATGAATGTTCTTTCTGGCATCTAGGATGATGAACCATTTAAGGAGGGTGTTCAATTGACTTTGCCCAGATATCTGGGAGGAATCGCTATCTATGGTAGCCAAAGCCTTACAAAACATATTTCTTAACACAATAAAACTTGAAAGTCAAAATTACCCCTTGATCTATGGGCTGTGGAATGTATGTTGTGTCAATAAGCATGAAAACAACATTCATCTTGTATATTTCCATCAGAGCTCTTGGGTAACTGGGTGCATTGTCATTAAGCAGTAATATTTTGAAAGGAATCTTTTTTTTCTGAGCAGTAGGTCTCAAGAGTGGGCTTAAAATATTCAGTAAACCATGTTGCAAACAGATGCACTGTCATCTAGGATTGTAGAGCACAGAGTAGATTTAGCATAATTCTTAAAGACCCTAGGATTTTTTAAATGGTAAATGAACATTGGCTTCAAATGAAAGTCACCGACAGCATTAATCCCAAGAAGAAAGTGAACTTGTCCTTTGAATATTTGAAGCCAGCCATTGACTTCTCCCCACTAGCTATGAAAGTCCTAGATAGTACCTCCTTCCAATATAAGGCTATTTTGTGTACACTTGAAATCTGTTTTTTAGCATAGCTGCCTTCATTAATGGTCTTAACTACATCTTCTGGATAACCTGCTGCAGCTTCTACATAAGCATTTGCTGCCTCACTTTGCACTTTTACGTTATAGAGAAGGCTTCTTTCCTCAAACTTTAAGAGTCAACCTCTCCTAGCTTCAAACTTTTCTCCTGCAGCTTTTTCACTTCTCTCACCTTTCATAGCCTTAAAGAGAGTTAGGGCCTTGCTCTAAACTAGGCTTTAGTTTAAGAGAATGTTGTGGTTGGTCTGATCTTCTATCCAGACTATTTAATTTTTCTCCATCTCAGCAATAAGACTGTTTCACTTTCTTATTTTTTTTAAATGTTTATTTATTTTTGAGAGACAGAGAGACACAGAGTGTGAGCAGGGGAGGGGCAGAGAGAGAGTGAGACACAGAATCCGAAGCAGGCTCCAGGTCCTGAGCTGTCAGCACAGAGCCCAACATGGGGCTTGAACCCACGAGCTGTGAGATCATGACCTGAGTCGAAGTCGGACACCCAACGACTAAGCCACCCAGGCGCCCTGAGACTGTTTCACATTCTTATCATTTATGTGTTCACTGGAGTACCACTTCTAATTTCCTTCAACAACTTTTCCTTTGTATTCATAAGTTAGTTTAACTGTTTGACACAAAAAACATAGCTTTCAGCCTATCTCAGATTTCAACATGCCTTCCTCCCTTAGGTTTACTCATTTCTAGCCTTTGATTTCAAGTGAGAGACATGAAACTTTTTGAGTTTCATTTGAATGCTTCGATGCCATTGTAGTGTTATTAACTGGCCTAATTTCAATATTACTGTTAAGTTCACTGTCTTATTCGGGTGCAGTTCATTGTGCCCCAAAACAATTACAATAGTAACATCAAAAAGCACCGATCACAGATCATCATAACAAATATGATAATGATGAAAAAGTTTCAGACGTTGTGAGAATTACCAAAATGTGACACAGAGACATTAAATGAGCAAATGTGTGGTTGGAAAAATGGCATCAAATGACTTGCTTGATGCAGGATTGCCATAAACTTTTCAATTTGTAAAAAAAAAAACAAAAAAACAAAAAAACAAAAAAAACCCAATTATTTCCAAAGCACAAAAAAAGAGGTATGCTTGTATTTAACCAAATCCCTATTGAACACCGCGAGAGTTAATAGATTAATTCAATTAATACTTGACTCAATGTATGAATGCAGAAGTTTTTATCTACTATTCTCCTGTTGTATATTTAGCTTTTTCTGATATTTTTCTGTTGCTTAAAAAATGTGTTAAATTCTTTTAAAAACTAGAATGGATTTTCAAAAATTAGATATGCCCCCATATTTTACTTTCTGTTTTCTTAAATTTTTCTTATATTCTTCACCTGTAATATCTGCAAAGCACAAGAAAGAACAGTGAAGAAAAAAAAAAAGGTATGCCTGTACATAACCAAAGATACAATATATGTTTATGATTATCATGATTCCATCCTAGTCCAGTATCCACTTGGACAGCCATTTTGGTAGAGTAAGGTAGACAAGAACTGCCTAAATATTTGCATTTATTAACCAAATATATATGCATTTTTGTGATTTTGATCTTATTATCTCTGCCTGGGGTTTGATCTGTAGCAGTTGAATACAAACTTTTATCAATTCCTTTTACCAAAGCTATATTTTTGCTCTCTGCTCAACCAATGACCTTTGATATTGACACACGGTTTTGTTTCGGAAACTTGTTCAGGAAACACTTCATTATTCTGAACCTATAAAAATATTAGGTGGTAATTTCTTTAAAATTCAATGCTAACATCTTGCTTTTTATATTTTAGTATTTAATGACACTAGAATTATTTTGCATATTTATGACATAAGGCAGGAATCTAATTTTATTTTATTTTTCCCATCTGGAGAGCCAACTACATAGCAACATTTATTAACATGTTCATTACTTAAAAACTAATCTGTTTTGGCATCTCTATCATTTGCTAAGTTTTCATAAATATATGTATCTGTTCTTGTCTATAACCCTGCAACAATACTAAACAATATTACTAAATTAATAAACAGTAAATTAAACACAAATACTAAACCCAGCTAAGGTACTGTTCTTTAGAATTAACTTTAAATAAACATTGATACTTCATAAGTGATGCTGCTACAATTTCTTATTTTTCTTCAAAATTTTCATTTATTGTTGACCCTAATTCTTTGATATAAATTTATTAAGTTGATTGCTCCTATAAGTCCTCAAATTAAATTGAATTTCTAGATCCATGTCCTCAAAACTAATATCTGTATGAAGTGCTTCATTTTGTTTGATGTTTTCTTAGGTATCTTTTATGATATTAATGTCCCTTTAATTCTAGTTTGCTAAGGATACATATAAATTTCTGCATGATTTAAAAATTTTTTTCACTAACCCTATTGGTTCTTATTTTAGTTCTGTATTTATTTATTCATTTATTTATTTATTAAATTCAAGTTAGTTAACATACAGTGTAGTATTGGTTTCAGGAGTAGAACCCAGTGATTTATCACTCACATCTAACACCCAGTGCTCATCCCAACAACTGCCCTCCTTAATGCCAATCACCCATTTAGCCCATCCCCCACCTCACCTCTCCTCCAGCAACCCTGTTTGTTCTCTTTATTTAAAAGTCTCTACGGTTTTGTATCCTATTTTTCCTTCCCTTATGTTCATCTGTTTTGTTTCTTAAATTTCACATATGATTGAAATCATATGATATTTGTCTCTGATGGACTTATTTCACTTAGCATAATACTCTCTAGTTCCATCCATAATTCTGTATCTTTTCTTTCATGAATTCTTGTTCTATGTCATGGATGTTATTCCTTCAGTCACCACTTCAAACTCTAAACATTCTTATTCTAAAGATATTTTCAAGTTGCTCATTTTTTAATCCTTTCTAGGGTGAAGTCATATTTTTATATGTTTTTACTCATTTTTAAATGATTCATTCTATTCCCATGCTTTAAAATTATACTGGCATACTCATCTTGAATAGCATAATTTTAGCTTTTCTCTGACATGGTTAAAATTGCATTTTGCTGTGAGGGACACCTGGGTGGCTCAGTCAGTTGAGTGTCTAACTCTTAATTTCAGCTCAGGTCACGATCTCAGTGTCATGGGATCAAACCCCACAACAGGCTCTGAGCATGAAACCTGCTTAAGATTCTCTCTCTCTCTCTCTCTCTCTCTCTCTCTCTCTCTCTCTCCCTCCCCCCCCCACCCTGCTCCCTCCCCTGCTCACTCTTTTTCTCTCTAAAAAAGAAAAAAAAGTAAAATAAATTGCATTTTGCTGTGAATGAAGAAGAAAACAACTGAAGGGTTTGTTTTTCTCACATAACAAGATGTATGGAGGCAACCACCTCTGGTTTTTAAACAACCACTGGTATAAAGCCCACGATGTCATCTAGAAAGCTGGTTCTATCCATCTTCATGCTCTGTCATCCATGATGTGTGGTTTCATCCTTATGGTTCCTAGACAACAACTGCACCTCCAGATAGCATGTTACTTTTTCAGGGAGAAATAATAGAATTGTCCCAACGATTTTCCTTTAACAAGATTGTTTGGGCCAAAAAGCATTCAGCCATAACTAACACTTCCACATCAATGACCAGAAAGGCATCATAATCTAGCTTTAAAGGAGTCTGAAAATTCAAATATTCTTATATAAAATTATATAACTAGTAGAAAAGAAAGTTAAGGAGAAAAGGTATAGAGTGGCTGTTAAAGAATTCAGCCTAGGGACGCCTGGATGGCACAGTTATTTAAGCATCTGACTCTTGATTTCAGCTCATTATCTCATGGTTCATGAGATCAAGCACAACATGGGGCTCCATGCTGACAGCATGGAGCCTGCTTGGAATTCAATCTCTCTCACTTTCTCTCTATCTCTCTCTAATAAGTAAAATTTTTAAAAATAATCTTTTTATCTTTCTCTGCTTCCTTATTTCACTGACTGGATTCATTGCCTTACTCATATGAAGCATTACTCTTTTCCATGACCCTGTGTTAGCCACCTAGACCTATTTCTAGACTCAGAGCTCAGTAGGCCTGTGGTTCAGCCCTCTTAACCACTTCTCTTTTCTAGCTTTGATCCAGGAGGAGATTTTTATATTTTGGGAGGTTGATGTTACAATTTGTGTAATTTTTATATTTTACCTCTCATTTCAATAGGCTTAGAGTGATGAGAACGGTTGTTGAATGTTCTTATTGTACCAGCTTAACTAGAAGCACACTGTGTTTTTTTGAGATAATTTAGTCATATATAATACATCCAAAAACAGTATGCCTTTTATCCAGCTTTTCCTTATGTTAATATTGTACAGAATCATAATTATCATCAATAATAAATTAGCCTTGAAGAAACACCATTAAACCATAGAATTTCTTTGAATTTCATCTTTTTCTCACTAATGTCCCTCTTCTGTTCCAAGATTCAAGATTTCACATTGCCTTCTTGTATCTCTTCAGTCTCTTTAAACTTTAAGAGTTCTTCAGTCTTTCCCTGTCTTTGACAAGGATATTTGTCAGTTATTTTGTAGAATGGCTCTCAAATTGGGCTTGTCTGGTGTTTTCTTATTTTTAGACTGAAGTCATGTATTATCAGGAAAAATACCACAGAGGTGACGTGCTGTCTTCGGTGCACGATTTCTAGACATACAATGTCCATGGGCATTAGTGGTATTAGTGGTCATGTTAACCTTAATCACATGTTTAAAGTGGTATCTGCCAGAATTATTCCCTGTAAAGTAACTATTTTCCCCGTACTGATTACTGAAGATTTAGGGAGAACTACTTCTAGACTATACAAATATCCTTTTTCTGTTTAACTCCTGCCCCCTAATTTTAACATCGGTCAATGGATCTTGTCTGCAGCTACTATGGTGTCTTAGTGGTGATTTTCTATTTCCCTCATTCTATCAACATTTTTGAATTGAAATTCTCTATCAGGAAGAGCTATCTCTACTCCCCACTTGTTTATTCAGTTATTTATAAGTGTATTGATTCTTCTTCTTCTTTTTTTTTTAATTTGAGGTTTAATTCAGGACACTAGTTATTCTGTTGCTCAAGTTGTTTCAGTTTTGGCCATTGAGAGCTCTTCCATATGGGATCCTGAACTCCCTTCTCTCTCTCTCTCTCTCTCTCTCTCTCTCTCACACACACACACACACACACACACACACACACACACTGTCTCTCTCTGCCCCCCCCCCCCCCAGCACTTCTTTATTTTCTGGAGCCACGAAAAGCTCCAGTTACATCTTGCACTTTTCCTGTCTCAGTCCTGGGGTCCTTCTAGATCTCTAAGAAGCCTTGTGTACTTGCACTGGAGAAAGGTATTCAGAAACCAGGTTCTAGGTGCTAGAAATGCTAATCATTACTTGGGTGTCACTGCTTCTACTTCTTGTTAGTGGATAGAGCTAGAAAATATGTTTCTGTAGATTAATCCATCCACATGCTCACTCACACACACATGCACACATCTGCAGTTATCTCTGTATCTATTTGTATCTATAATTTTTAAAACAGTCTGTATTAATAGCTCTGACTCTAATCCAGCGCCATAGAGTTTTTAAATAGCCTTTCCCCTTATTTGAAATTTCTTTCTCAGACCATGAAAAACCTGGCTCTCATTATCTATTTGTTGGTTTAACCTTAGGATACAGTCAAAGCAGTTTCAGATTTGCCAACACATATCCCTGTGAGAAACAAATTTACCAATTAGAGTACATTATTTATGTATAATGTCCAGTAGGCTTAGAGAATTCACTGAAAACAATTACAAAGTCACTTAAGTCAGCTTCTTTCTTTCCCATTCCTTTCAGCGTGATTATGTAGTTCATTTCTAATACAGTTAGATTCATTTGGGGCAGTTAGTATTTTACCACTCCTGTATCATCCTAGTTTGTCTCTTTTGAAATTTATTCAGCACAATCCACTCTTTATGATGTGAAGTTCTATAGAGTTTTGACAAATGCATAGAATTAAATATCTAAAACCACAGTTTCATACAGAACATTTCCAAACCTCCCCCAAACTCTTTTCCTTCATAGGAAATCATTGCCCCAACCCTCATCCCCTGGCAACCTTTTTCCTGTTTTCCAAGTCTACATTTCTGCCTCTTCCAGAGTGTCAGCTAAATGAAATCATAAAATATGTAGCCTGTGGGTTTGGCAAAATGCATTTAAGATTTATTCCCATTGTATAAATCAGTGTTTTATTTCTTTATACTCTGAGTAGTATTCCATTCTATAGATGGAGCACAATTTCTTTACCCATACATCGATTGAATGACATCTGGATTATACCCAATTTGGGGAGTATGTAAATAAAGGCATTATATTCATACATAGACTTCTGTGTGAACATAGCTTCTTATGTATCTTATGTATATATCCAGAAGAGGGATGGCTAGATATATGATAGATGTAGGTTTATATAAGAAACTGCCAAGCTATTTTTGCAAATAGCTATACCATTAGCTTCCCCTCCAACATAGCAGAGCGTTTTAGATTCTCCATGTCTATCTTCTCCATACCTTAGCCAGTAATGAGTATTAAAAAAATTAATTTATTTTCATTTAAATTAATTTAGTTTTCATTTTTGTTGTTTTTAGTTTTAGCAATGTCAAAAAATGTGCAGTCATATATGTATACCATGAGCTTGGACTTTGGTCTACTATTCCCTGGTGTTATGACCTTGAGCAGGTCATGTAGTCTATTTCAGTATCCTGACTGTCAAGAAGGATTAATAATAGCTCGTCCCTCATAGATTTTTGCAAATTAAACGAGATAAAGAACATAAAGTCCTTAATATTGTCTGATATCTATGCCACAAAAAATTAATTCTTCCCCTTCCTTTCTCTTCTTAATGTCTTTACATTTACTCTCTAAGTCATTAAGTTTGCCAAACATTTAACATCAGACAAAAATAGCATTTTCAAGTAAATGATATGATTTTTGTCTGTACTCATAGGTTTTTTAGGCTTTGTACACTTGAAATTGTTGGTTCCTTCTTGCTTAACATCACTATATTTGATATCACTAGATTTGA
Source organism: Panthera tigris (assembly GCF_018350195.1). NCBI lineage: Eukaryota > Metazoa > Chordata > Mammalia > Carnivora > Felidae > Panthera > Panthera tigris. Next base: position 40,587,290 of record NC_056668.1, on the reverse strand, counting down.
TAGAATCTCTTGTCTTTTTCTAAAATATCTTTTTCTTTTTTTTTTTTGCCTTTCACTCTAATTATAAGTTCCAAGTCCAACTCTACCTCTCCTATTCTGATATATTCCAAGCTTAGATTGTGCCTTTCTCTAAAATATTCTTATTTAGGATCAAAATTGATGGAAATCCTTTCAGAATCATCTTGAGAACCTTTTCAAAATAGATATGCTTACTCCTGATTTCTATTGTAGCCTCTGGTGATCAGTGTAGAGATTTTTTTTCAATTAATTAATTTTTTTAATGTTTATTTATCTATTTTTGAAGGGGGAGGGGAGAGAGAGAGAGAAAGACAGAGAATCCCAAGCAGGTTCAGAGCCCAGAGTCTAACATGGGGCTTGAACTCCTGAACCACAAGATCATGACCTAAGCCAAAATCAAGAATCAGATGCTTAACCCACTGAGCCACACAGGCACCCCAAGATTTGTTTTTAATTTTTGTTTTTGAGAGAGAGAGAGAGTGAGAGAAGGGGAGGGGCAGAGAGGGTGAGAGAGAATCCCAAGCAGGCTCCATGTTGTCAGCATAGAACCCAATGCAAGACTCAATTTCATGAACCAGAAGATCATGACCTGAGCTGAAATCAAGAGTCAGACACTTAACCAACCAAGCCACCCAGACACCCCTAGAGATTTGTTTTTAAAATAACCAGTTGACACAATGTCCCTTCCCTTACTTCCCTTTCAACCAACTCACAAACCATGATTTAGGATGTGAACATCTTAATAAACACTATTGCATTCTAGTTCTTTTCATATCTAAACATAAAATGCAGTGACCTTTTTTCCTCAAGACTATTTTATGCTAGCTTTAGCAATTCTGGAAGATATATTTTCAAGCTGTTTTTTAAAATTCCTAAATGATCTGGAAATTATGACTTTCCATGTGAGTTTGAAATGTATTACTAGAGAGTTTGAAATATATTTCTAGTGGCCCCTAATTTATCTGACCCTGATAAAATTAAGGGGAAGGAAATGTTTACTATCCTATGTAATCTCTTGGAGCAACCCACAAAGCAACAAGATAAATTTTTTACTTTTTCTTTAAGAAAGATGTATTTAAGGACAAACAAGAGAGTAGGTCCCTTGATTGGATAGTTTTTCTAAGAAACTTGATTCACGTAATTAAATCAACAGAAGTGCTTCTAAATTGTCAGCATAGGGCAACTGGGTGGCTCAGTCAGCTAAGCAGTTAAGCGTCTAACTTCAGCTCAGATCATGATCTCGTGGTTCATGAGTTTGAACCCCTTGTCGGGCTCTGTGCTGACAGCTCAGAGCCTGGAGCCTACTTCTAATTCTGTGTCTCCCTCTCTCTCTGCCCCTCCCCCATTCATGCTCTGTCTCTCTCCCTCTCTCTCTCTCTCTCTCTCTCTGTCTCAAAAATAAATAAAATAAACATTAAAAAATTAAAATAAATAGTCAACAAACAAAATTAGTCTTGACTAAAATTGTTTAAATAATCTTAAGAATAACCTTACACATCATGATTTGAATATAAAATTGGGAAGTTACTAGCACTCCACAAATAATCTGGAAGAAGAGAGTTGCTCTTTACCGATATGGGGAAGATTTCTGAAGGAACAAGTTTGAGATTACAGCAGAGATGTAAGAACAGAGATAAGGAGTTTGGTTTGCAATCCATTAAGTTTTAAATGACTATTACCATTGAGTAAGTAGTTTGGAATTATGATATCTGGAATGGAGTTTCAAGTTCAGAATTATCACCTAATATGTAGTAATGAAAGCCTCTCTGTGAAAATGAGTGGAGAAAGAAAACAGATCCAAGGACTGAATTTGGGAGCACTATAGTATTTAGATCTAGGGTACTGATGTGGAAAGTAACAACTGCAATGAGAAGGAAAGGAAGAAAACCAGGGGCATTTGGTACTGTGAATTCAAATAAGAACATGTTTTAGGAGAGGCACCTGGGTGGTTCAGTCAGTTAAGTGTCCAACTCTTGATCTCAGCTTAGATCTTGCTCTCAGGGTCATGAGTTCAAGCCCCATGTTGGGTGTGAAGCCTACTTTAAAAAACGAGTTTGAGGGAATATAGGTTAATAAATTTATTAATGAAGTGCTATGGAAAATTCCACTTAAATGAAGATCAGGAATTGTATTTAGCAATATAAAGGGTTATAATTACCTAGACAGTAGTGATTCTCATATAGCAGGGTAAGTGAAACCATGATTAGAGTTGGTAAATTAAAAAAAAAAAAAAAAAAAAAAAACTTAAAAGAAGTATTTAGAGCAATCATAACTTTAAAAAAATTTTTTTTAAATTTATTTATTTTTGAGACAGAGAGAGAGCATGAACAGGGGAGGGTCAGAGAAAGAGGGAGACACAGAATCTGAAACAGGCTCCAGGCTCTGAGCTGTCAGCACAGAGCCCGTTGTGGGGCTCGAACCCACGGACCACGAGATTATGACTTGAGCCAAAGTCGGACGCTTAACCCTCTGAGCCACCCAGGCGCCCCAATCATAACTTTTTTTAAATGTGTGAATGGGTAAGTAAAATGGGCTGGAAATGGAGAAAAAATTGTTTCCTTTTTTATGATAATAGAAAATACATTAGTTTGTTTGCTAATAGGACAAAAATTGAGAGTGGGAAGAATTGGTCATAGAAGGGACAATTGGTAGATAATTATCCCTTTGCAGCTAAAAGAAGGTAAAATTAAATGTATAAAGGGAAGAGGCCTTAGACCATGACACAGAAACCTGAGACAGAATGCAGTGCATTTGTTGAGAGTGAGAATGTCCAAGGAGAAGAAAAGGTATCAGTTATCCAGGAGAGGAGAAAAAATGATGGACTTTGGACAGCATTAAAGGCTCCTGTGACGTTTAAAGTGAGACATATCAGCACATTCTCTAACCACATTCACCTGCAGAGATGCAAGTTTAGAGTAGGTAGAAAATTTAATTTAACAAGGATTGAAGTTTTGTCAGATAATTACAAGAAAATGAAGATGTGGTGAGAGATGAGGGTATATGTAATGATTTTTATAATGATAGATTATGAAATTTAAGCCAGCTTAGGAAGGCATCAAGGACAAAAAGACAATGAAATGTTTTTAAGAACATTTGATTGTGGTCCCAAAATACAGTTGGAGTGAAAGCACTAAATAATTAGTGGGGTGCTGGAAACTGAGATTTTATGGAATGTAGTAACAGAAAGATCTAGATCCTGGACGTGCTTTTGAGAGGAAAAAGAGCAGGCACTATGGAGAAATCACAGAGATGAGAACCTCAGGATATTGCAAGAGTTGTAACAGGAGTATTGAAGAAGATAAAAGTAAGCCAGAATCCAAAAGACACTGATGCCACATTCAGAAAATGACTAGAAAAAAAAAATGAGATATTGAGGATACAGCCATATGACATGGCATTTACACCTGGGATGAGGGGATGGGAATTAAAGAGAGAAAATGGTTGGAAATACCAATGGGCATCAAAAGTGAAATTCCCCTATTTCAAAAGGAGTGATATAAAACATATTAAAGAACTTACTCAAGGGATGCAGCATCCTCAGAGGAACCTAGATTTCAACCATTTAGATTACTCGGAAGGAACTGATCAGACAAGAGCTAAATGTGGGTCTAGGAAATTGTTCTGAAGACTGACCATACTGCGGGGTTCAGAGGAAGGGTTTTCATATTTGGGTAGGGGTGAGAAAGAGGGCTAAAACAGGAGGAGAGTGTTGGCCAAGGGTGATTATGACCAAAGTTATGGATTTTTCTCAATGACTGACTGAAAAAGCAATTGAGATGAATCCTTACAGCATCAAGGCAATAGCAGTGAGGTAATATGCCCATTATATGTACAATATAATCCCAAATATTTTTAAAACAAATACAACATGTCTGCATTTGCAAAGGCAAAATATGGAACAATATATTATAATCTTCTGTGAATTGTTTTTAAGAGGGAAACATAATGTTGGATTTCTACAGTATATGTTTGGTTATTTTCTAAATTTTTATAAGCATTCACTACTTCTACAATCAAAATTTATAAAACTATAATAGGAGCACATAACATCAAAGTATGTATATAGTGATGCCAGTTATGTTTTTAAAAATGTGGGAGAATTGGGGCACTTGGGTGGCTCAGTCGGTTAAGCATCTGTCACTTGATTTCTGCTCAGGTCGTGATCTCACGGTCGGTGGGTCTGAGACCCACGTTGGGCTCTGTGCTGACAGCTCAGAGTCTGGAGCCTGCTTCAGATTCTCAACCTCTCTAACTTATTTATATTCTAGACTATCACTGTCTAATAGAGATAAAAGTGAGCCACATAGGTAATTTTAAATTTTCTAGTAGTAGTATTAAAAAGAGACTAGTAAAATTAGTATTAATAATGTTTTTATTATTTTAATAATATTTTTAACGTCATCGATCCAAAATATTATAGTTTCAACATGTCATCAATATAGATACTATTGGAGTGCCTGGGTGGCTCAGTTGATTAACCATCTGACTCTTGATTTCAGTTCAGATCATAATCTCATGATTAGTGAGGTCAACCCTGCCTCAAGCTCTATGATGACAGTGTGGATGGCGCCTGCTTGGGATTCTCTCTCTCTCTCTCTCTCTCTCTCTCTCTCTCCCTCTCTGTCCTCCCCTACTTGCATGCACACGCTCTCTCTCTCTCTCTCAAAATAAATAAATATTTAAATATAAATATATATAAATACAATTAATGAATTATTTTACAGTTTTTGTGCCATCTTCTATGAAATTTGGTGTATGTTATCCTTACAGCATGTTTCCATTTGGATGATAAGTTTCCATCAGATATATTTGATCTGTGTTTAAAGTTGCTAAATGTATAGTTTAAAAAAATACATTTTTATACACAAGTTGTCCTAAACAGATGTTCAATGGTTTCAAATAACTGAATCAATTTCTAAAAATTATTTTAGAAATCTTTTTACCTAAATTAATGATCTTTTTATCTAAATTAATAAAACTGGTTCATCTTTGTAGAATAATTTTTTTCCGTTTTGGAGCAAAAGCATACTGGTTCCAAAACTATGTCTGTCCAAGTTAAATATATTTGTTAACTGTTAGGTCAATTCAGCATTCATGTTCTTCAAATTTTTCTTTTTTATTTTGAGAAGTATTTACATAATGTCAATTACAATTAAAATCTGCATATTGGCTCGTGTTGGAAATGTTCAATAATTACTATTGACTTGTATTATGAAGTTTTCATTTCAGCATAAATTCATGTACCTGTTTAGCTAGATACAAATAAGCTTTTCTTTGATGCTGCAAGTTTTGTTTGCTTATATGGAATGTTACATCAACGAAATATGTAAATCACACTGCCGTTTTTGTCTTATTGAATATTTGGCAAGCATCCTTTTTTGTTTCAAGAAAAATTTGAATTAACAATACAGTAATCTTTAAGTCATTTGTCCACAACTCAACAAGGGGAATTGGCAAAGAACACAATATCAGTGAATTCATTCTCTCTCTCAATAGCTTCCATAAACAGGCTGTGATTCATAGTAATTGCATGCATATATTGAATGATTTTAACAACTGTGTACATTATATTTTTAATATAATTGTCTCAAAAACTGGGCACAGACATTTTTAATACATATTACAGAGTGGAATGAAACAATAAAGGAAACATCAGTTTTAATTCCAATCAGTATGGAATTTTGACCTAAGATAGGTGGAGAACCATACATCACATAGAAATTAATTTTTCCGTAATCTAGCTGAATTTTGTCTTTAACAAAAGGAAAAGTTTGAAAAATAAGCTATAAGAACTATTTTTTACACCACTAAATGACCTTTCTACGTCAACTTCAATGTCCTCTTAGGAAAAATCCACCCCAAGCATAGATTGGACCATGTGTCTCATATAATGCATGACTCCCAGTCTAAAGAAAACTGTTTGCAATTTTTCAAGTTTTGAATAAGTGTGTTGTGCTTTTTTTTTGACGTTTTTTACTTTTTCAGAAAGAGAGAGACAGAATGTGAGCATGGGAAGGGCAGAGAGAGAGGGAGACATAGAATCCAAAGAAGGCTCCAGGCTCTGAGCTGTCAGCACAGAGTCCAATGCAGAGCTCCAACCCAGAAACACAAGATCATGACCTGAGCCAAAGTCTGATGCTCAATCTACTAAACCACCCAGGTACCCCTGAAAAAGTACTTTTTGATATTGATAGAAAGGTATTGTATTCTAAGAGTTGTTACTTGGTGACTTCACTGAAGATATTTCACTTTAGAACTGTGTCATTTTGAGTTTTTCCTCATAATTCGGTAATGGAGTTTCTGAAACAAATATTTTTTGTATCCCTGTGTATAAAAATGGTTTTCCTTTTGTGCAAAAATCCAAACCAAGTTAGAGTCTGCCAAATTTACAAGTTTAAAACTTTTAAACTTGTAAGTTTACAACTAACTGAATAAATAAAAATAAAAACCAACTGAATAAATAAAAATAAAGAAATATTGATTCTTTTCATTTTAATTTTCTTACTGGAGATTACTGGAAAACAGTACCCACACTGTTCATTTCCAATTTGACTATATTTAGAATTGCCAAATATATTTATTTAATGTACCTTGTTCTTCATTACCATGTTTGGATTTAGATTCATCACCCTATTTTGTTTTCTCACTATTCTTCTTTTTAAAAACCAATTTTTAAAAATCCTACCCATACTGCTTTAAATTTGACAAATTTTCTGTACTCTCAATTTATCTTTTTAATTATTTGAAAGAAATATCCTCAGTTCTATCCTTATTGTAGTTGTCCATAAAACTTTAATGTCATATATCTCCAAGGATATATCACAACATCTTTACTTTCCTTCTAAAAATTACAAAAATGTTAAAATACTTAAAGGGTATTAATTCCACTTTCCAGTCTTGATATTAATGGCCAATATTTTAAATTCACCTTACGTTAGTGCCTCCCAAGGTAGTCATCAGGATGTTTTTATTTGTTTTTTTAATAAATTCTACACTGCTTTAGAAAGCAACTATTAAAAATAGTTTTTAAATGTTTCTTAGACATTTAACTCCACGTTCTGACAACTAATAGTGTTGACACTTTTTTGACTGTTGATAGAAAATGTACTTGCTGAAAACGTTTCCTAAAATTGTCCGTTATATTCTATATTATTTTTAACACAATTAACAAATAAATTGTTGTGCTGCTCTCATGAAGCATACCGCAATTGCTGTTCATCATAAATTTTTGACAAGCCTGCAACTCTCTTTTGTCCCATTATTTTAGACATAGTGCAAACTTCCACAACTCCATTTCATTCTGGACAGTAGTACGTTTTCATTTTAAATTTAAAATAGACCCATACTTATTTGTAAACAAAAAGTGTTTTTTTTAGTTTTTTTAATGTTTTATTTTTGAGAGAGAGAGAGAAACAGAGTGTGAGTGGGGGTGGTACATACAGAGAGAGAGACAGAGAGAGAGAGACTGAGAGAGAGAGACACAGAATCTGAAGCCGGCTCCAGGCTCCGAGCTGTCAGCACTGAGCCCGATGCTGGGCTCGTACTCACAGACCATGAGATCATGACCTTAGCCCAAGTTGGACACTTAGCCGACTGAGCCACCCAGGTGCCCCTGTAAACTAAAAATGTTTTAATTGTACTGTAATCAAAACTTTCACAAGAATTCAATTGTAAGTTACATACGCATTACTGTACCTCATGCTGCCCATATAAAATATTCAAGTAAACTCATTACAATATTACACCAGTATAAAGGAAATGTAGTCTTACCAAAACTATAACTTTGTGTGTATTTTTAAAAACATTTTATACTGCTTCAGTGTCTAAATTTTAAAGTATGGTACAAACCTCATTTCAAGTGTTCATAGCTACATGTGGCTTAATGGGCACTAAGAGTGCATGCAGTTCTAGGCAGATGAAAAAACATTTCCTTGACCATTGTGTAAACTTTATTATTAAACTAAGCCCTTCTCTGGATTCCATTTCTCTTTCAGTACATTTGGGGTCATAATATGCTTCAAATTTCACAAGAATATTACAGAGCTCTAGGGAAGATGGCACATTGGGAGTGCTAATCAATAATAATGTTAGTTATCTTTTTAAATCTCCAAAGAATTAGAAATTCTTTAGGTGATTTTTCATGTCCATGATAGTGATATGATCTACTCAGAATTATAAAATTTATAGTAAATATATCTAAGTATTTTACATGGGATCAATTTGAAAATACAAAATATAATCCCTCAAACAAGTAGGTTCTATTATTATAATTATTAATATTATTGAAAAGTTAAATACAATATTTTTTTCTCTAATGGACATTCAAAGAAATTGCAACTGCTAAGAGAGATGAAGGCTGATTTAAATTTTAGTAATTAATAAGAACATCAAGTACCATATACTATGATTCCACTTATATTACAGATTTCAATAGCCTTCTTTCTATTATGAATAATATGGTATGGTCTCAATCTTTAAAAAATCATTTCCAATGTATTACATATATCTATTACATGTTATACTTTTTGTTTGACTAAGGAGTAGTCATACTTTAATTCATTTTCATACTCTAAAGTACTGCAATTAACACTTCTTTACTGAAAGATTCTAACACTTCTGTGTTACCTTTTCAAACACTTCTCACTTTGTAGTGCAAGCCTGGCACAAATCCCAGAATGGGATTCTGACACACCATTTCCTCACCGTGGGAAAAAGCTTTAGGCAACTCATTTTCTATAAGCCACAAAAATAGCTCTATGCCCATCCCTCTATACCTCCTATCTAGAACCAAATAGTTATTCAAATATTTATTATCAAGGCATTTACTAGGGGCAAGATACTATACAATGTAAAGAAAAGAATGAAGAAAATATGCTGAAAGGGTTTAGACTTTCAGGCATTTGGCATCTCAAGGATGAATTGGAAATTGGAAATAAACTGAAAGGATCTATGTATCAATGTAATCAAAGAACATATGCCAGAGGCATAGGAAAGCAAAGAAAGAAAAAGTGGTTCACAGAGCAAGCAGGGGTGTTGATATATCGTTAACAGAGATGAGCTTACCTAATGGATAGGATATTAAAATAGATGAGTGTGGATTTTGGATGTTCTAAATGACCCAAGGAGCATTGAGCAAGGTCTAAGAGACAGAACATATTGAGTATATTTGAGAAATTGTAAGAGAAAAAGATTACATGGAATTGAAATGCATTATGGTTGTAATACATTGTGAAAATAGTAGGTGATGAAAAAGAGATTCATACGGACAAAATAGTGGAAGGCTGAAGAGTGATAGGCTGAAGAGTTTGGATTTTGCTCAAGGAACAACAAGCAGCCTTGACCTGAGTGGAAATGGTTATAATGAAATACAGATTTAATTGACAAAAGAGGAACTGTTAAGGAGTACTGTAACTGATATTTTGAAAATGGTTCTCAGGCCATTATTATCCTAAAGCATCAAAAATGCTTAAGTTCTGTTACCAACTATAATTATTAAAGTACAAAGTGGATGCATAAATGTGAAGGAGAAGGAGGAGGAGGAAAAGGAACAGAAGGAGGAGGAGGAGGAGGAGGAGGAGGAGAGGGGGAAGGGGAAGAAGAGGAAGGAGAAGAGAAGGAAAAGAAGAAGAAAGAGGAGGAGGAGGAAGAGGAAGGGGAGGAGGAGAAAGGAGGAGGAAGAGGAGGAGGGGGAGGAGGGGGAGGAAGAAAGCAAGAAGAAAGAGGAGAATTATTTCAAGATAATAAGAATAAAGGTAGGAATGATACTGTTCATTCAGGGTTACTGTGTGCCAGATGCTCACCATATATCGTCCCTCTTTGATGAGGGAACGTTTTCACAGTGATTGACTAACTTGCCAAAGCTGTGCAGTTAGTGACAGAGCCTGGATCTGGAAGTGTCTGGGACCAAGAGTGTGGAATACATGATCTTTATCCCTGAGTGTTAAAGTGGTATTTTAGTTTTTCAACGTGGAGAGAAACACATACTTAGACCAGAGACATAATACAGTTCTATTTCTTTTTCTGGAAAGAATTTACAGCACAGAGAGTTTAGATGATGTTCCAGACGTTGTCATTTCCTTAGGAAATGACTTCTATAAAATGGACACTCGATGTTGTGCCAACGAATGAAAGAATGAGCCTAGTTCCACCTTCATTCTAATTTTTTCAGCATCTCACATTTCATGATTTTAAATAATATAAAAAAATAAATGGTGGCTTACATGGCTCTTATTATACATACACAGGATCAATTAATGTGATGTGACAATCAATTAATTACATATTAATGTAACTATATAATTATTACAGGTGTTTGGAATCCTGTGAACAAAAACGTGATGAAAGGAAGTCTGGTACTAAGTGGTTAAGTGAGGAACAGTTTAGATTAGATTTACCTATAATTTTGTATTGAAGAATATTATATGCAAGAATTTAGAGGAATTCTAGGAAACAGAAACTTTAACTCTTTTGCTTTATAGATGCATGAGAGGGGATTAATAGAGGCTAAATTACTTGCTGATGATCCTATAGTATGTTAATGTGAGAACCACATCCAGTCTCTTGCACAAGAAATTCAACAATTCACTAGTTCTTTCTGTGGCGTTGGAGGATAGGCAGAGGAAGAAGCAGTGGTAGGTGGGAAGGGACTGGAGAAGTCAATGCAATTTGACATTAAACTATAACAGAAAACAAATTGAGGAAAACAGAAGAAGACAATGAAAGAGCTTTAAAGAACTTTGTTTTTTCGTTTCCTTTTTTTTTTTTTAACGTTTATCTATTTTTGAGACAGAGAGAGACAGAGCATGAATGGGGGAGGGTCAGAGAGGGAGGGAGACACAGAATCTGAAACAGGCTCCAGGCTCTGAGTGGTCAGCACAGAGCCCGACCCGGGGCTCAAACTCACGGACCGCGAGATCATGACCTGAGCCAAAGTCGGACGCTTAACCGACCCAGGCACCCCCTTTTTTTTTAAGACTCTATTTGACAAAATATTTACATGGTTTGTTTCAGATTAGGAGAAAAAGAATGAGGGAGAGGAAAAGGAAGAGAGAGGATGCAAGAGGAGAAGGTGAAGGGGAGGATACTAAAAAGAAGACAGGAAAGAGAAAAACAGGAAAGAGGAAAAAATAATTTTATTATTTCAATAAAATTCAGTAACTTGAATATTGATTTTTTAAGAAGGATCGTCAACCCAGCTGGCATAGACTCAAAACTTAGCAGGCAGCACACGAAGGAGGAAAAGACAGGGAAAGGGAGAATCTGGTCCCAGCTCCATTCCACTCTCATGAAATGTTCTCCCTTCTTCCTTTCTTGAACCCCCCAGGCACCCAACTCTCCATCTTTTCCCTTAGTGATTAATTTTCTTCATCCATGTTAAGCTAAAAATAGGCAAAATGTCATTTTAAAAGTTAATAAAATGAATTTTATAACCATTTATAAATTAAAGAGTAGCATACTTAAGAAAAAAATTCCTTCTTTAACCTATTGGTTTATCCTTTCAAATCTTCTTTAAAGCGACTGAAGATCAAATAACACTCAAAACTAAGGCTGAAAAACTATTACTACTGCACATATTGTAAATGGACGGGGAAAATCTATCAACGGTTTTCTTTATGATGTATCCTGTCTTTACTTAAGAGACAAATGTCTCTTGTCAGAAAAGCTTTCTCAAACCACCCTATCAAGAACAGGAGTCAGCAAACGATGCACCAGGGGCCAAATCTGATCTGCTACACGTTTTAAATTTTTTTTTTAACGTTTATTTATTTTTGAGACAGAGAGAGACACATGAATGGGGGAGGGGCAGAGAGAGAGGGAGGCACAGAATGGGAAGCAGGCTCCAGGCTCTGAGGCATCAGCCCAGGGCCCCACGCGGGGCTCGAACTCACGGACCGTGAGATCGTGACCTGAGCTGAAGTCGGATGCTTAACCGACTGAGCCACCTAGGCGCCCCAAGATCTGCTACACGTTTTAATAAAGTTTTATTGGAACACAGATGAACCCATTTATTTACATATTGTCTATGGCTACTTTCATGCTACTGTGCATTGGAAGGCTATAGGGAAAAATGGTTATTAAAGTTTTAATATTATTGTGAAATTAATCTCAAGATATGTCATACCACTTTACATCAACTGATTTGCTGCATCAGCTCCTTTACCAGCCCCAACTCAGAGCTTAGTAATAAGCATTTGAGCTCACACAAAGGACAGATTGTTAGGTCAGCTTCAAATTATCAGAGACCTTGCCTAGTACCAAAGTTTACCCAAATATTTACAAACTACACTTTGTCAAGGGCATAAACAAAGTAGAAAGAAAATTTGGACATTCTAGAATGTACCTATGCTCTTCTTTTCTGCACCCCAATATATTATCTCTGTTATAGAATAACCTAGGAGGTTTGCAAGAGACATTTTTTAAGGTACCATATCTACATGTCAGACTTGTAGGAAGTCAAACCACTGTCTCTAGCAACAATCCGTACACAGTGAGGAGCATTTTAAGTTACAAAATATCACTGTCTTATATCCAGGAAATTGTATAGCTTATTTGGCATTCTCTAGTGAGTCTTGCATTATAATTTCATAGATTATTTACAGTAAGTAGTGATTAAACACAGATAGTTTTGCTAAAGACATTCCACAAATGAGGACTATTCTTCATATCAAATGCCATTTATCTACTTAAAGGAAATTCCATTACATAAGGAGATAGGATTGAGTCACCTGACTTACTTTCTCCCCAGGCTTGGAAAGAGGTCTCCTTCCCCAAGAAGGAAAAATGGGTCACGAATCTCAGGCAAGCTACTTTACATTCTTTTCCCCAGGCACTTAAAAGGAATACTTGGTAAATGAATGTATAAAAGGATGATAAGCAGAGTCTTTATAAATCCCCTCTAAGTTTGTCCCAGTTCTGAGACCCAAAGTATATATCAACTAGAAAAACAAACAGATGTTGCATTAATGTATTTTGATATAATTTTATATGGCTAGAGCATATCTACTACCACATATATACCTACAGAAAGCTACCGTTGGAGGAGGAATGATAAGAACGGAAGCATGCAAGAAGAAAGCTTCTCTTATTAAAGAAAAATAGAAAAATAAAAAGTGTGGAGTCAGAAATGTGCCGGATCCTGGGCAGCTAGGTTCTCCAACACAGTGTGCAGAGAAAGGAAGAGATGTTCTAGAAATGCCTGTAATAGTGGTTTTCATGTATTTCAATTTTGAGACATGTCAAATAACTATAAATCTTGATATAAATATTTCATGTTCAAAAGTATTAAAAAAGATTTCTAGATGGTTCTGTAAATACCCTGTAAAACATATGAAAGAAAAAAACATCAATCTAAAAACTGAGTGCCACTGAGAAATATATCTTGGTGATGCTGATTTTTTTTCTTTTAATTAATGGGAGGAAACTAAAAAAATACAAAAGTAGAATTAAAATTCCAGAGACAGCAGTCAGGAACACAAATGATAAGAGAGAATAACAGATGTGAAAACTACTCAAAATAATATCCCAGAACTCAGAGAAGAAAAAAATAATGGTGCAATGAAATAAAAGATACTAAAAACAGAGAATAAAAATCCAACATATAATTAATGAGTGGTCACACACACACACAAAAAAGATAACACAACAGATTACATAAAGCAATTTTCAAAGTTAGAGAAGACAGATTTAAAGAGTTTATGTGTACATATTGAAAAAGCATATCTAAAAGCACTTGCTGGCAACATTTTAAAATTAAAATGACGAACAAAAATTCCTTAAGAATCCAAGCAGAGAAAAACTGATCCAAAAAATGTCAAATATCAGTAATCTATTTTTTAAATTTTTTTTAACATTTATTTATTTTAGAGAGAGACAGAGGGTGAGTGGGGGGAGCAGCAGAGAGAGAGGGAGACAGAGATCTGAAGCAGGCTCCAAGCTCTGAGCTGTCAGCACAGAGCCCAACATGAGGTTTGAACTCATGAGCCCTGAGATCATGACATGAGCTGAGGTCGAAGGTTTAACCAGCTGAGCCATCCAGGTGCCCCTAAATATCAGAGTAATCTAAATTACGAATTACCGAGAAATGTATCCAGAAATTTCTAAGAGTAGTGGAAGGACCAAACAAAAAATTATTGCCTTAAAAATATGGGATACAAATTGTTTAAAACAGTGAAACTATAGGAAAATCTATTCAATTAATTTATAATTCTATAAAAAAACTATCAAGACTGTATAAGAAAAGGTTAGACAGATCACGCTGATAGACTGAATATACAATGATCATGTATAAACATGAACTCTAACCTATAACCTGCAACTAGCAGCCCAAGAATCAACTCATGATCTGTAGTAACCATCCAAGGAAGCACACCCTTCTATTACTATGTTAGGTTTGTAGAAAGTCAGACCATCATCTCTAGTAATGGTGCAGGAAGTCAAACAATAATACCTGAAACCATTCACCCAAAATGGCCAGGACATGATGAAATAAGTAACAGCTTCACTAAATTTTGTCCCTGCTTCCACTTCCAACTTAGAACCTCTCAGAGAAAGCCAAATGTGCACTATACCAACCAAGTAGGATGACCCTCTTCTAGTAAGTTTGCCCACAGCTTTGCTATGCCAACTGTTTCCATTTAGGGCATACCTGAATCCTCTTGTTTTCTCCTATAAAACTTTCCTATTATCCTGCCTGCTTTTAAATTTCTGCCAAATACAAGTAATGGTGGCTGACTCCCTCGCTATAACAAGCTTTGAATAAATAGCCTTTACTTGTTCTCATTTGGTTGGTCCTCATTTATTTCTACTTTTGAATATAGATGTATAATGATAGTCAGTTTTAGAAAACTGAATGTGGTAGGGTATAATCACAACATATGATGACCAAGTAGCATTTATTGATAGCACAAGGGTCATTTAGTATCAAGCTAAACCAAAGAGCATATGTGTGGAATACACATATACAGAATTGCTACAAAGGGGCGCCTGGGTGGCATCATCAGTTAAGCATCCAACTTCGGCTCAGGTCATAATCTCACAGTTTGTGAGTTCGAGCCCCACATCTGACAGTGCAGAGCCTGCCTAGGATTCTCTCTCTCGCTCTTTTTGCCCTCCCTCACTCTCTCTCAAATTAAATAAATAAACTTAAAAAAAAAAAAAGATGTGTTCTCATGTCTATCCCTCTCAATTTAAGGAGAAAAGCATTAATGAGAGCAAACTTTTTCTATTACTTTTCAGATGATCTTTTTTTTTTAATGTGGTGATTTTTGAGTCCTTCTGGCTTTTGAAAATCTGGTCTCATCTATATAATATTTGGCAAAAATTTTTTGGCCCTTCTGGAATGACACATGTTTTTCCTCATTTTAAAATTCTATTGGTATCTCAATACAATCTGGGAGAGAGATACGGTTGGATAACCATTGCTTATGCATTTTCCCCATAAGTTTGATGCAATTTTATTTTCAAAGTACAAAACACTGGCTAAAGACTTCTTTTGAAAAAATTTTGAAAGTAGGCACTGTCATAATTAAGAAAATATAAATAACTGCCAATACACTGAAAAGTTAAGAACAACTAAATCAAAGTCCAAAAAAAAAAAAAGGAAAGAGTGAAAAGAAACTACAATGAGGTATAAAGTTTAGAAAACAAGCTAAGAGACAGAAAATTAAACATGTAAATTCTATCAATAAATAAAAATCAGTTGAGCTCCTTAGTTTGACTTAATTCCATAAATATTTATTGAGTATTTAATACGTGCCAGGTACCACTAAGCCCTGAAGAGTTAGTGGTAAACAAGATTAACGCAGGACCTCTACTCCTGAAGTTTAGTATACTGGAGAGAGTATTAAACAAGAAATGACAAAAGTGATGTGTGTCATCAAAAGAGAAGTTCAGGATGAATAAAACACCTGTCAAGTGTTTTCTAAAGTACTATCATGGTGAAGGCCATGAACACATTATCACATACATTAACTTTTTCTTCATCATCACTGATAAGCTATACATCAGCCAGCATCACATTTCATACTGAAATACTAGAAAGAAGCACTGTTAACATAAGAAATAAGACAAGGATGACTGCTGTCATCAATAACAGTTTTATACATGTTCTCACCAAGATAAAAGGTACAAAGAACAATTCAAACTTATGGGAAAGAAGCAAACTGATGAAATGTTACTTATTTCAAAGAACTAAAAGAAGATGAAGACTTTCAAAAGCATTAATTCAATATCAACACTATTTTAGGGCATGCACTCTATGCCAAGGACTAGGTTAAAAAAATAATAGCACAAGAAGTTTTCAGTATAGTAAGTGAAAACAGATAAGAAACAATTACTTTACGATGTGGTTAAGAGCAGTACAAAGAACTAACACAGTTTTATGATAATAGGGAAGCCAACTAACCCTTATGTAAGTGCATCAGGAAAAGGCTTTCCAGAAGACGTCAAGACAAAACAGAGCCCTGTAGGATAAAACTGCATGTATGGGAAGATCTTTCTGAACAGCAGAATTTTCTCTTTAAAAGTGTAGGATGTGAGGCCAGGGAAATAAAAGCAAAATAAACTGTTGGGACTATATCAAAATAAAAAGTTTATGCACAGCAAAAAAACAATCAACAAAACTAAAAGGCAACCTCCTGAATGGGAAAAGATATTTGCAAATGACATTTCTGATAAAGGGTTGATATCCACAATACATAAAGAACTGATACAACTCAAAACCCAAAAAGCAAATAATTCAATTGAAAACTCAGCAGAAAACACGAATAGAAATTTCTCCAAAGAAGGCATGTAAATGGCCAACAGACACATGAAAATGTTACTCATCAGCAGAGAATTTCAAATCAAAACTACAATGAGATATCACCTTATATGTCAGAATGACTAAAATAGAAAACACAAGAAACAACAATTGTTGGCAAGGATGTGGAGAAAAAGGAATCCTCCTGCACTGTTGGTAGGAATGTAAACTGGCACAACCATTGTAGAAAACAGTATGTACATTTCTCAAAAAATTAAAAATAGAACTACCCTGTGATCTAGTAATCTCACTACTGGGTATTTACCCAAAAAATACAAAAACACTGATTCAAAGGAATATATGCACATCTGTGTTTATTAGAGCATTATTTGCAATAGCAAAATTATGGAAGCAGCCAAGGTGTCCATCAATGGATGAATGAATAAAGAAGAGTTGATATATATAATGAAATATTATTCAGCTATGAAAAGAAAGATTGAAATCTTGCCATTTGCAACAACATGTATGGAGCTAGACAGTATAATGCTAAGCAAAATAAGTCAGAGAGAGTCAAATATCATATGATCTCACTCATATGTGGAATTTAAGAGACAAAAAAAAAAAAAGAACAAAAGAAAAAAAAAAGAGACAGAGACAAACCAAGAAAAAGACTCTTAAATATAGAGAACAAACTGATGGTTACCAGAGGGGAGGGGAGTGGGGCAATGAAGGAAATAGGGGATGAAGAACTTAACATAATGGAAAATAAATTAAATGATTTAAAAAAATCAGTTTAAAAACAGAGGCCTTGGTACATTCTGTGCATTTTAAAGCAATTAGTATGGCTGAATCATACTAGTTCAATCATAAAAGAAATTTAGACTTTCCCCAGAAAATACTGGCCAATGATGAAAGGACCCTAAGCAGTGGAGTGGCATTATCACATCTGTGTCTTACAACTGTGTTCAAAAGTTAGAAGTGCATATTTAGGAGTTATTGCAGTAATCCTGGTGACAAATGGCTGTGACCACCACTAGGATAGTGGCAATGCTGGAATGTAGGAATAATAAGGCCATAGAACTTATAGACGTAGAGAGGAACAGGCAATGAGAAAAAGAGTTAAACATAATTCTGCGATGAATGGTGGTTTATCCCATTGAAATAGGAACACTGGGGGCAAAGGATTATAAATGTAATGACCCGAACTGTAAATGTAAAGATAATAAATTCTGGTGGGTCATGTTGAGTTTGGGATGCCTGTGCAAAGTTCCAATTGGAAATTTCCAGTATACAGTCAGAAAGATGTTTGTGGATCAGCATTGTGAGTCATTAGTGCATGCAAATGATACTAAATTTAGACCCTGGGGATTGAGATGATCACTTAAGGTGAGTAGGTTAAGACACCTCCTTTTTCTCCCCACTACCAGTAGACCCAGTGGCACAAAACCATTTTTAAAACATTTTTATTAACCCATTTTGGATGTATAGATAGAAGTGATGAACAGGCTTTAGAACCTATAATTTAAATATTGGCCCAGACAATAGGTAAAGTTGTTTCTACCTGTTAGTTATTCTCTCCTGAGATTTGTTAACTAAGGTTGAACAGATCGCTGGATTTCAGAGTGTAGGATCTTAGCATAGAAGAATTTTCCCTAGGAACACATAACTAGAAAGAGATTATCATAACTAGAGAAAACATTCCTCTCCATATACATTCTTATCTATTGAACATGATCTGAATTTTCTTTAGAGATAGGGAAACAGATTAGCATGAATTGGCTCACGGATACTGTCATTAGCATATTCTATGAGGAAGGAGAATAAGCTAGATACTGTTCAGGGCAAGACAAATGAGGTCTTTCTGGTTTATGGCCAATTATGATTAATTCGTGTAACAATGATTATACAGTGGCTACTATAAGCCGGGCATTTGGTTAAAAACCTGGGATTCAGTTTCGTCTCCTAGGAGATCACAGTCTATTATTTAACTAGAAAATAGACTTAAGAGTATTAGTTCCCCTTAACTAGGTGCTTCGTCAGCTAAAATATACAATCACACTTAATTATTACTAAGAATTTTAATAAGCATGATAAGAAATCAATCTCTAGTTTCAAAGAACTAAGAGGTCAATTGCTTTCAAAGAAACAAAAGTTAATTTAATCAATATTTCTCTCATTTTGAAACTTTGTCTGAAAAAATTTGAACAGCATCTTTGGTCCCTTTGGCCCTTTTACTGTGGTGCTATTCCACATAGGCCTTGTTCTGGGAGATGGTGATTGGTTTTGCTGTGGTTTCCCAGTAAGTGGCTGATGATTTTTACTACATATAAACTCAAGCCAGGAGACCCCTGGAGGCAATCGGTGGTAACTAAGCACCTTAGTGAACACACAACCTGAGAGAGTAGATGTGGTAGACTCTTTGGAAGGAGGGGGTAAAGAGGGCACAGTTGAAGAGGAAGAGGAGGAGGAAGATGATGAAGAGGAGGAGGAGGATGTAGAGGATGAAGAGGATGTAGGCAGGGACTGCGGCTCAAAATTATTACTTTTCTTCACATAAAGTAGCCAGTCAATAGCCTGGGGTTGTTGGCTTACAACTCTGTCTTCGGAGGCTGCTGTCAGCCCTTTGTCCTTCCTATTTAGCTCCTGGGTGATATCAGGTTCAGATGTAGAGAGAATTTGTATCTTTTCCATTCCTTCAGATTTGTCTTCAGGGATTTCATCAGGCTGATTTTCTTTCACTGAGGATGGAAGACCAGATGAGGGAGAAGTCTCTGGTATGGAGAGGAGAAAAACTAATTTCACTTCTATTCCCCTCTCAGAACTGAGCTCAGGTGTTGGGATGACAAATAGCGTTGCGCCATGAGGATCTTTCCTTCCCGTAAGATGGTTACATTGAGATTTTATGCAGGAAGCACAAGCTAAACATACCATATAATTTGATGAAAGTCGGGGACCAGGATGAGGATTTGGCCTTCCCCTCATTCTTCGAAAGAGAATCTGCCTACAGAGATCCCTCTGGATTCTGGTCTTGGAGAGAGAATTGACAATTTTATTTACAACATCATCAGGGACACTTCCACCTTTAACAATGCAGGGATGAATATAATCTAAACTCCATGAAATTTCTTTATTTGATGCTGTCTTTGCACAAAGATCAAAGCTGCCTTTATTCTGGTATCGGGAGCCCAATGTTGAAGCAGCTATGCTCCTGATAAAGTGTTTAGAGCTTGATAATGATTGACCTGAGACATTTGGTTTATACTGGGGTGAAGATAAATCTGTGGCCCTGTATTTGTCATTTGGTGAAGAGGTATTCTGAAACTTGGAGTGACAAACCGGTGAGCTGAGGGTCCTGAAGTCCCGATTAAGTGTAAGCACTGTCTGAGATTTAGGTGGGAACAATGGCAAACTCTTAGTCTGGTGGACAGAATGTGCTAAAGGTGATTTCCTTGGTTTTGAATGGGACAATGGTAAGCTCAGAACAATGGAATTAGAGCTCAATGCAGCTGTTGTCTGAGGTCTGGAGTCAGATAATGGTGAGCTCAGAGCCATTTGATTGGGTTCCAATGAACATGATGACTGAAGCAAGTCATGTATTTGAGATGTAGAGTTGAGTGATGGTGAGCTCAAAGATCTTCGATTGTGCTCTAATAAAGATGTCCAAAGGCCATCCAATGAAGATGTTTTCTGAGGCTTGGACTGTGGTAATGCTGTGCCAAGCACTCTTTGATTAGGTCCCAAAGAAGATGATTTCCAGAGGACATCTAGGGAAGGTGTTTCTTGATGTTTGGGGGGAAATAATGATGAACTTGAGACTCTTTGATTAGACTTCTGTGAAGGTGATGTCCAGCAAAAGTCTCGGGAAGATGTAGTCTGAGGTTTGGGGAGGGGTAATCGTGAGCTCAAGTTTGTTTGACTGGACTCCAGTGATGAAGATGTCTTATTAAGATCAAGTGAAGGTGTTGCCTGGGATTTATGGTGGATCAAAGGTGAGCTCAAGGCTCTCTGATTAGGCCACAGTGAAGTTCTCTGGTGGGGGTCTAGTGCAGGTGTGTCCTGACGTTTGGATTGGGATAATGGTGCTTTTGGAGCCTTGTTATAGAAACCCTGTGAAATTGTGTCCTGAGACTTGGCAGAGGGCAATACTGAGCAGCTCTGCACCAACTTCTTAGAGTTAACTGGAGGTGCTGCAAGGTGATTACTATGGGATTGCACTCTGACTACAGGCAGCTTATTGGGTTGATTTAGTTTTTCACCTGTGTATTGATGTGTCAATGAATTGGTTGTGGCTGGTTGGTAAGAGTATTCTAATGGCACAAATTGTTGATCATAATATGCCAAAGGCTCCATCTTGTGCTAGTGGTAGAGGTCTTTTTGAAAGCAGCTGGCTTGTGGGATATTTTAGTAACTGAGTCTTTTAGCTGGATTCCATGGACAAAGAATATTTTTAAACAAATAGTCTTTGGTAGTTTCCTACTTCTATCTTGTTTCCTCTCTGTTAATTCTCAAATATTACAGAGTGTCTCAAAATTGAGGTATAGATGAGGTTGAAAAAATTATCACCATTTGAGATTCTCCTCTATCTTCTCTTTCATTCCCTAGAGCTTTCTCTCTCTCTCTCTCTCTCTCTCTTTTGAGGAAATAATGCCTGTTAATAAAATAGTGAAGAGAGTTAAGAAGAGATCCTGATAGGGATATTAGTTTTCTCAAACAATTTGTTGTAGTGACTAGAGCTTGGGCTTTATGTTAAATCCAAGTCAGCTACTCTATGTGTAACTTTTGAATTAAACTTTCTAAACCCCATTCGTATATCCATAAAATAAATGTGATATTTAATTTACTGAGCTAAAGACTAAATAAGATACAAAATGAATAGCATTGTCCAGGATATAATAGATGCTCAAATAAAAGGTAATAGCCATTTCTGGTACTCTTTTATTGATGGCTTAAGTAAAAAAAAAAAATCCATGATAAGTTTGTTGCATGAAATAAGAAAATCTTAGAGAAAAGTGAAATCGAAGTGCTGAAATGTTGGTTTTCAATTTAGATTCAATTACCTGTTGTTATCACCTTTTAGCTTATTTCCTAAAGTCCATAATTCTAGTTGAAAGTTTACCTTTCATACTGTTCTTATTTTTCACCAATGTATCTTTTGAAACCATTGACTACTACCTTTTAAAACGAATGTCTTTGTTCATGTTTATTATTTTTTTTACTCTGGTGATCTCCATTCATTCTCTCATTTCTCTCCAGGCCTTCACTAAATTATTTTCTTTTCCTCTCACCTCAATATAGTGCTCAGTGTTTCATCACCAGGTCTCTTCCCTTTTTGTTTTATTCCTATGCAATCACACTAGTTGTTTTTATTTAAAAATGAACTATAGAAACTTCACAAAAAAACAGAAATATATAGCTAGCCGAAAGTGATGCAAGCTCAGAAAAGATAGATGTGTTGCTTTTTAAAAGATGACACATAATAGAACATGACACTATTTTAGTGCATTTTCATGGCCAAGGGTTTGTTCTTCAGGTTTTAAGGCTAAGACACATGATATGACAAAAAACTGACAGTGATTGCAACAGACCTTAGGATCATCCAATAAAGTCATTAGCCCTAAGGCCCTTGAAGATGGGAACTGTTCAACTTTGGTTTCATGATCCTTTCTTATGCTTCCATGACTTACCAACCCAATTTCTGATGGACAAATTTATTCTTCATATATGCCACCTTATCCAATTAATTAACTATCAATTCTATTACTGCTAGAAGGTTTTCCCCTACATCAAGGTGTCTTTTCACTTAATTTTATGTACATCTATTTTAATATACTCTTATCTTATGTACTCTAATCTTATGTACATCTATTTTAAAATATGTCTTGTTGATATCATAATTCATTTGTTTTCAAGTCATGAGTCATTCCTTGTGGAATTCTCCAAGTACCAACAATGTTATTTACATGCCATTGACTTCCTAATCTTTTGTCTCTAGTGCTGGTTTCCTCTTTAGCTTCAAAACTATATTTTCAACTAATAATCAGACTTCTCTACCCCAAATTCCCAAAGACAGTTCAAACACAAAACACATAAAACTCAATAAAGTTACTTCTTCTTCTGGAGAAATCTTTTTCTATGTCTTCTATCTCAGTGTCTAAAGACTAGTTTTCTAATTCAGAATCCTTGAAATTATCCTGGACAGCTTCACACTCCAGAACAATTTACATACTAATATTGGCTGATCTTACCTCTTCCACATCTTAATTTACCTTTTCCTATCCAAAGCCACTATTTCAGTTTATACAACAGGCATATCTTGTGTAGACAAATTTATTACTAAATTAACTTCTATATATCTTTCCTCCATGACCTCACTCACTCTCTTCCATCTCTTCTTCCGGACACTCAAGAGGAAGTTTTTGGTATTGAAATACAGCTCTTGCTCATCTGAGGATTTCCTTTGCTTTGCTTATATCTGTAGGAGTAATAAGCATTGAATTGAAGTTATTTGTGGTTGCTGGATTTTGTGTGGTGTGATTTGACACCCAGTTTTTTAAAGACAGCGAAAATGGTACATTCCACTGTGTGCTGTTTGGCACCCTAACATGCTTCTAATTCTTAATACAGAACAACTTCATGACCTTGAGGTATGCAAAGATTTCTTAAACAGAACACAAAAAGCAGTAACTATTAAAAATTGATAAATTAAAACTAAGAGCTCCCAATTATCAAAATACACCATATTTAGAAAGAGTAAACGCAAATCAAAGAATGTGAAAAATATTTACGATACATAATATCTGAAAAATAAGGATATGGATATTATCATAGA
Source organism: Panthera tigris (assembly GCF_018350195.1). Taxonomy (NCBI): domain Eukaryota; kingdom Metazoa; phylum Chordata; class Mammalia; order Carnivora; family Felidae; genus Panthera; species Panthera tigris. The sequence goes on along the minus strand of NC_056668.1, from coordinate 40,563,705 downwards.
ATATTACATACACGATAACCTCTGCATGTTGCTAAGAAAAAAATACAGTTTGAATCATGTCAAAAACATGGCCAACCACTTCACAAATGAGGATATCCAAACGCTAGTGCTAAAGCTCAGCCTCATTGGAGACCAGTGAAGTGCATACTTAAAACACAGAGAGGTACTACAACACATTATCAGACTAGGACTAAAGTAAAATAAAATGAAATAAAAACAGACAAAGTCAAGAATTTGTAACTATGTAGATTAATTAGTATTTATACACACACACACACACACACACACACACACACACACACAATTATATTTCATACCTAGGTATAATCCAATAAGCATATCATGAATGAATATTTGCACCAAAATACATGCCATAGGATGTTCAGTTAACATTATTCATAGTAGCTCAAAACTAGAATTAACTGTCAATCAGTAGCAGAATATATAAATAAGATATGATATATTCATTCAATGAAATACCAAACAACAATGAAAATTAGCAGAAAGTCTAGCACCATGCAACTACATGGATGAATTTCACTTACAAAATGTTGAATGAAAAGAATAATATGCACAAAAAATACCTTAAAATTTTACATATGAAAGTAAAAAATAAGGTCATACTAACTATGATCTTAAAAGCCAAGCTAATACATTTGGAGAGGTACAGATTAGGAGAGAACAAAACTTCTAGGGTGGTGGTAATATTCTGTTTCTTGACCTGGATGATGGTTGTATGGGTGAACTCATTTTGTGATAATTGAGCTCTAACACTTACACTATGTGTATTTTTGTATGTTTCTTAACTTCAATAAAAAGTTAAAAAATACATAAGTTGATGCTAATTTGAAAAGACACATCTGAAACAAAATTGCACTGAAAGGTGAAACATTAAAGGATGAACCAAGATCTGGCACCCAGATGTAATGAGAACTTGAAAAAAAAAAAGAAGTAGAAGAATGTGATGTGGAAATCCTGCTATCATATGTAGAGGAATAAAGAAATTCAAAACAAATGGAACTAACAAAAATCTATTTGAGACAAAAACCAGAGAAAAATAGCATTTCTGAATGTTTTCCACTTCACAGCACTAACACAGCAAATGGCACTCTCATTTTAAAGAATGTGTTTTTCTGTAACTATGGAAGAAAATGAATACCACTTAAGAAAAAATTAACCCACAAATAGTCTTTGTGCCCAAATTGTCTTTACAGTTGTGTTCTTTCAAACTTTCAGTGAAATGATTCACATAGTGTTATATAACCCTTTTCAGAATATAATAAATACTGAAATAGTCTAAGTTTGTTCTGTGAAACTGCTGTACATAATTCTAATATTAAACTGTGACAAAAAATTTCAAACAGAAAAATAAAATGTCACTAATTTGCAAAATTCCTAAATAGAATAAAAAATTTAATTTAACATTACAATAAAGTAACAATAAACTATCACCAACTGGATCTTATTCATACAATGTAATGATTTATTAGTAAACATTATAATTCATCATGTTCATAATTCAAAATAAATACTAATAGATGCTCATAAAGTCACTTTATAAAATCCAACCTCCCCTCCTCATAAAACCCAGTAAAGCTATTAAGAAAAAACTAGTTATTTAATGAAGACAAACTTCAATCTGAAAGCACAATTAAATCATTCAGTTGATATTGAACTATGAGCTAGTCCCACTATAGGCTGATAATAGACAAGCATATTAATCATGAAGTCACTATTACACTTTAACATTATTTGGGAAGATCTAGCCAATGTAATAAAGAAAAAAAAATAGGAAAAAATCTAACTATTGAAAAGGTGAAAATTATATTATCTATGTATATTATATGATTAAAAATTCTATTTAGAATAAAGAAAACCTGACTGAATCGATAATATATTAAAATTCAGAAAGTTCAATGAAATCAGTTTACTAAATCTGTATATATGAATCAAGAATTTTTCTAAATGTCAACACTTAACAGGATATATGATGACCATAGACACTTTATATATAATTTGTTCTAATAATTCAATAAAAATACAAATATCCTATTACAAAAATGAGCAATTACTTGAAAATTTTATAGAGAAGAAATACAAATGCCTAGTAATCAAAGAAAGCCAACAGTTTACTGCATCTGCTTCTTTTGTATCTTTCAATTCTTTTTCCAATGCACAGATGCTCCGTGCTCCTTCATTCTACTTCCTTTTTCAAAACATGTTTCGAATAAATAGAAAAATTACCATTGGAAATTTCAGTAACCTTTTCATTAATGGATAGAAATAAGCAGAAAATCAGTAAGATTTTGTATTTCAAGATTTGAAAAGACACTATCAATTAACTAGACCTAATTGATATTCATAGAACATTTCACTCCAAAACATTCTTCTCAAGTGCACATGGAATATGCACCAAACTTTGTAGACCATACAACAAATTTCAATAAATTCAAATGGGTTTAATCATACATGATATGTTCTTGAATTTGGCAATGAATGTAATTATAATCAATAACAAAAAATATATGAAAAAATAACCAGACATTTAGTATAAAAGAATATATTTCTAAATAACCCATGGGATAAAGAATTCAAAAAGGAAGTTAAGAATTATTTTGCAATAAATTAAAATAAAAATAGGCTATATAAAAATGTGTAGGATGCTGCTAAAGCAGAACTTATGAGGGGGATATGTCTGTAGCATTAAATAACCATATTAGAAAAGAAGAAAGTTTTCAAACCAAGGACATTAGCTTGCTTGTTAAGCAAAGAGAAAAAAAGAATATTAAGCCAAAATTAAGTAGAAAAAAAATATTAGAAGATAAATTAATAATATAGAAACCAGAAAATCAAGGGTACCAAAAGCTGGTTGATTTCAATAAAACTGAAAACATTTAGTCAGACATGTCAGGAAGGAAAAAGGAGAGAGAAATAAGTTACAAATACCAGGAATGAGAGGTGATATTACTACCAACTGTACAATATTGAAAAGAATAATAATGTAATACTATGAATATTATGCCAATATATTAGACAAGTCAGATGAAAGAAACATACTCTTGAAAGACACAAACTGCCAACACTCACTCAAAAATAAATTCTAAAACTAAGGATCCCTATATTTATTAAAGACATTGAATTTCAGTTTAAAACCTTCCCACAAAGAAAACTTCAGACTCTGATGGCTTCATTGGTGCACTGTAACAAACATTTAAGGAAGAAATAATTCCAATTCTGTACATACTCTTCTAGAAAATTAAAACGGAAAATTTTCTTCATAACTCATCCTATGAGTCAAGTACTACCCTGACACCAAAACCAAACAAAAGCATTACTAGACTAAAAAAAAAAAAAAACAAAAACAAAACACTGTATACGTATGTTAGTATGTTATTGAGATAAATGCATAAATCCCAAACTTTTACCAAGTCAAATCCAACAACATAAAAAAGATAATCCACTTTCCCCAAATCCATGGTCCCAATCTTATCACAAGAAAACATCAAACAAGCCCAAATTAAGAAAAATTCTATAAGATATTTCACCAATACTCCTTAAAACTGTCAAAGTCATGAAAAAAAAGGGGAGTAAGATAGAGAAATTATTACATACTAGAAAAAAATCTAAACATAATAACTAAATGCAATGTGGTATCTTGGATTGGATCCTGGATCAGTAAAAAGACATTAATGGAAAAAATGGTGAAATTCTATTAAAATCTATAGTTCAATTAATAATATTGTACAAATGTTAATGTCTTTGTTTTGATAAATGTGCAATGGTGATGTAAGATGTTAACATTAGGAAAATCTGAGTGAAGAGTTAGAATGCAAAACAGCTAGAATAGACAAAACAGCTTTGAAAAAGAAGAAAATTGGAAGGCCAACATTACCTGACTTCAAAACTTATTCAAAAGCAACAACAGTTGGGGCGCCTGGGTGGCTCAGTCAGTGGGGTATCTGGCTTCCACTCAGGTCATGATCTCACGGTTTGTGGGTTTGAGCCCCACATCGGGCTCTGTGCTGACAGCTCAGAGCCTGGACCCTGCTTCGGATTCTGTGTCCCCTTCACTGTCTGCCCCTCCCCCACTCACACTCTGTTTCTCTCTCTCTCTCTCCCTCTTCCTCAAAAATAAATTTAAAAATTTTTTTAAAAAAGCAACAACAGTCAAAATGGTCTCTATGGGCATAAAGGTAGACCAGATCAATGGAACATGAATAGGAAGTTCAGAAATACACCCACATATATATGGATAGATGATTTTTTTAGAAGGTGTAAAAGCAATTCAGTGGAAAAGTATCCTTCCAAATGATGCTGTAATCATTGGATTTATATCTGCAAAATGTGTGTATGTGTGTGTGTATATATATACACACACACATACACACACACACACACATATATATATGAAATTTGACCCATACCTCAAATTATACATGAAAATAAATTCATAATGGGATTACAGATCTAACATAAAACCTCAATTTACAAACATTCTAGAAGAAAAGATAGGAGAAAACCTTTGTGACTTTGAATTGGGTACAGATTTTTAGATGTGACACCAAAAACAATGAATAAAAGAACAAATGAATAAATTGAACTCCACCAACAATTAAAAACTTCTGCTCTTCATAAGGCCCCTTTGGGAAAATGAACAGGTAAGCTAAAAATGCAGGGAAACATGTGCAAAAATATCTGACAAAGCACATGTTATCAAGAGTATACAGAGAAATCTCAAAACACAAAAAGAAAGCAAGTGATCCAATAAAAAAAAAATGGGCAAGATATTTGGACAGCTCTCCAAAGATGATATGTGAATGGGAAATAAACACATGAAAAGATACTCAACATCATTAGTCATTAGGAAATGCAAATTTAAACCACATGAGATACAACTAAATACCTATTAGAGCTGCTAATTTTTTTTAAGTTCACTACTAAGTGTTGACAAGAATATGGAAGAAATGGAACTCTGATACACTGCTGGTGGGAATTTAAAATAGCCCAAGAGGTACCTGGGTGGCTCAGTCGGTTAAGTGTTTGACTTCAGCTCAGGTCATGATCTCACCATTCATGGGTTCGAGCCCTGCATCAGGCTCTGTGCTGACATCCTAGATTCTCTGTCTCCCCCTCTCTCTGCCCCTCTCCAGCTTGTGTCCACTCTCTCAAAAATAAATAAACATTAAATAAATAAATAAGTAAATACATACATACACACATACATACATATATACATAAAACAGCCCAAGAAGTTTAGAAAATAGCTTAACCATTTCTTAGAAAGCTAAGTATTGCATGTATCATACCATCCAGCCATTCCACTCCTAGTATTTATCCAAGAGAAAAGAAAGTACACATCCATAAAAAGACCTGTAGAAATATGTTCACTGAGCTTTAGTTTAAAAGTCCAAAACTGAAAATTATCCAATGTCCTTCAGCAGGTGAATTAATCAACAATTTACAGTAGCCTCATATAATGGAATACCACTACTTCTAATCTCAGGAATCCCATCTTCAGCTGAGAATTTAGGAGCAAAATTATTGCAAATTGATAGGCAAAAAAAAGTATATGAAACAAAAAGAGGACGACAAACCAACCTCATTTAATATCTCAAATGTAAGACCTCTGAACAAAGACAATTCAATGAGGTAAATGCTTTGTGTTCTCAATAAACCATCAAAATAGAAATATGTGTATGCTCCAAGTTTAAAAAAAATCAAAAAGGCCTCCAGAAAACCCATACAATAAAAATATAAATGCATAGATGCCTTAAAAATTGGTAAAGATTGGTTTGGCATTTATAAATAGTATTCTTGGTGTACATATAGATTAATATTCCAGCAATTTCAAATTGAGCTAATAAAGCATGCAATAATTGTTTATTTTTTTAAAATTTTACTCCAGAGTAACCTAGCATTATTTGTTTTCATCTATTTAATTGTTTGGTGTCTCCTGTCTGCCAAACTCTCAACATCTAAAATATCCTTAGGCCTATATCATTTTTATAACTCAGAAGATTTGAATTTAGAGAATTTCTTGGAAGTCAAGTCTTCAGCACTAGAGTCAAAGATTGATCGCTCAAAGAGGATAATCCTCTTTTGGGAGCCCTCTGCATAAGATACACTGGTTCAGGTATACAGAAGACTTCAGAAGAAATCTCTGTAATCCAAGGCTTATCTCTAGCCTGACATGTGTATTTGACATTAGTACCTGACATTTCTACTTTGAGCTCAGACATTCTGTTCTCATCTTTTTCCAAATATAAACCCACAAGAAATCTCTCAGATTCATACTCCAGGGCTATGTTCTCTGAACCCTGTTATACCTGCATATACATGCACAGTCATCTAGACATATTCCTGATTGTAAACAAGTCTCTCCCCCAAGAGAAGTTTCATGAAAACTAAAAATACGACTGTTTCAATGATTCTTAGTAAAGAAACTTGAGCTACTTTCATGCTAGACAATCTTGTAGGCTCTATACTATTTACATTCCCTGTGAGGAGAAGTAATACTGAAAGACTATGTTCTAATGCACAGAAAAATAAATATAATTCCTGGGCTACCATTTCCACAAAGAGCTCTACAACTCTCTATTCAAAGTAAGAGCTTTGAGAAAATTCTGCCATGTTTTACCTGAAATCAAGGTACTTTTTAGGATGAGCATTATACATAAGTGATGAATCACTGGGTTCTACTCCTGAAACCAACACTACGCTGTATGTTAACTGACTTGAATTTAAATAAATACATTTTTTTAAAAAGCTGTCACCCAAATACATGGAACTGTTAGTGGAGTGGACAGTAAGCCACTCTACCATGAGTTCTACAGAAATCTATCCATCACCATGCAGCTGTATTCAACATTGTCTATCCTCTCTGTCGTCATGTTCTGGAAAACTTCAAGAATTATGGGCTTGGTATGCAAAGTTGAGTCAGCCCAGTCTAGATATGTTTTAGATACTATGCTTTGTAAAAATCCATTAATTCTTATGCTTGTGATTTTTTTTTTTTGTTTCAATTTCAGGAAAACTATTTATTCTGAGGATAAAGGTAATACATATTTATTATAGAAAACTTAGAAAAGAATATGATCAAGAAAATAAAAATCATCCATAATCCCACCATCCAGAGTTATTGTGTGTATATCATTCCAATGTTTCTATGTATCTTCATTTTTACACAAATATAAGGTATTTATTTTCTTTTTTGTTTGGTTAGTGAAATACCACAGATATTTGTATATATTTAACTATTCTTCTCAAATATAATTTTAACTGATGTCCAAAAGTGCATCATTGTATTTCTACTATTTAAAAGCAAGGCTTTGAAGATCATTATTCCAGCCAATATTTTTGTACATCTCTGCTTCTTTTAGATTACTTTTTTAATGATAAAATTTTATATGTTAAGACTTTAAAATATTTTGATAAATTTTCCTCCAGTGAATTTGTAAAAAGTAAAAACAAAAATACATTCCCATCAGTAAGAGATAAGTGACATTTACTTACTTTGCAAATTCTGGATCTAGAATATTTCAGACATTTTTCTCTTTGCTGGCATCTACCCCATGACCACTTATTTAAATATCCATATTTTAAATATCAGCTAAATTTTGACTACCTATATTTCTCTATTTGTTAAGTCCTTGGTCCTTTTATTTACCCATGGTTCAATAAGTGTGTTCATATGTTTGTTATTGAATGTAAGGGTTGTTTATATATTATGTCTACCTTTTGTCACAAATATTGCAAATACTTCCCCTACATAGTTTGCCTTAAAAAATTAATCATACCTGGGAGATAGGCTCTGATCCACCCAATATGATCATTTCATTCAAGATTTATATTTTTAGGAGTCTTTACTTTGTGACGTATGTGAGAATTTAAACAAGAGCTCCAACAAGTTAGTATGTACAACAAATCCACAAGATGCCAAAGAAAGTGATGTCTTATAATGTCAAATTGATTAATTATAATAATCATCAAGCTGTTCAACATAAAGGCACAATTTAAAAGTTTTGAGTTTCTTTCCATGTTACCTTCAAGTAACAAAAGCCTGTGTGTGTGTGTATGTGGATGTGTGTATTGTCAAATCAAGAATGTTTTACACTTTCATAGTCATGGTTTTATGAAATGTGTGAACTTCTCTGTCCAGATGAGAAGTCCAGTAAAGCTTCAAAGAAGAAGAGAGAAATGAACTGGATTTTTGAATAATCATTTCACCATTGAAAATCAGGGGAAAAGCATCTTAAAAAAAGGCACAAAAGTATGAAAGAAACTAAAACATTCAGGGACAATGAGAAATTCACTATGGCAGTAACACGGGTTACTGGAAGAGGGCAAGTGATGAATCTTGGAAAGATGAGGATGGAAGCAGACGAAGAAGGGCTCTGTATGTAGTCCTAAAAACTACAGATCTTATCCTGGAGGTAACTGTTGAGTAGAGGAAACAATCAACTAGAGAAGTGAGACCATTAAGATGAACGTGAATAATCAGACTGTAGACCCCCTAGGTAGGAACCAAGTAGCACAGTGTCTTGCTAATTGGCTTCTTGTTGCTAATACAAAGTTTATTGACGTCAGCATGTTTTATCAGAAGTGTATATACTTTAAAAGTCAGTTGTGTAATTTGGTATCAAGGTCACAACATTATTGGCCTATCAGTTTTATTTTAAAATCAACATAGCCTTTGAGATTGAGGTTTAAGATATCTCTTCAAAGCCAATAAATCATCTGTAAGTCAATTGCCCTGTAACAATATTTCTAACAAATGATTGAATGGAACTAGATGCTGGACTATGCTATGCTATACTCTCTGGGCTAAATTTACATAAACATCTCTTCTTTTTTAATGAAGTCACACTTTAACAGTATATTGGACAATCCAAATATCTTGACTACAGAAAAATTAAAACTATCAATGATAACGAAACAATGGATCGAGTTTTCATAAGATCAAACATTTGTACCAGCAACTTTCTTCTTGGAAATAGTCACTAGGTTTAAAATAGCAGTGACAATAATATAAGGGAAATGTGATATACAGGTCTCTAGAAAGCAGCTGTGCAAACAAAGAGAAGGACCTTATGGAAAACCATGACACATTAAGAGACCTGTTGATTACACTGCATGTCTAATTCAAGATATTTTGCTTATACAAAACCAAGAACATAGCCTCCAATGGATAATTTGGTAGGTTACACATTGCCTTCATATTGCTTGATTTGTGTTTTTCACTTAACAGAACACCCCTTGCTGTCTGAATCTAAAATGATTAGATTTCAGTAATGCAGATTTTGTTCCAAATGCATTAAACTAGTTAATGCATATACATAACATTTCTATATGTTCATGTATTTGACAATAGCCTACTGCTAACCATTTTAAGATAAGAATGAAATAGGATATTTTAAAATATCATATTTGTCAAATAGCTAGCAATATTAATCTTTTCCAAGTTCAAGAGATTAGTTTTCTCATCATGACAACAAACCAAAATATTGTCATGATGGCAGGTAACATTTCTGAAATTTACTGCATATAAGCACTGCATAACCTTTTCCTTATTTTCATAAGCATAGAGGACTTTTGAAATAAGCTGCTATTAATGTCTTCACCTAAATTTTCACTAGTTTAGATCATTTTTTAAAAAGGCTTCCATGTAAAAGATGAATCTAATTCTTCTATGCCCTTGATTTTATGATGAAAAGATTTTCATCTGAGCTCCAGTGCTACTCTTTGTTCAGAATTTCTTCAGATAAGCTTATTATAAACAAATATAAATCAACTTTTGGTTTGTTCATTTACTTAGTTAATATCTTGTTTTAAGATGTACAAATTTTAAAATTCTTCCTATGAGTCTATCCTGCAATATTGTCTCTTTGAAGCATTATCTATAATATACTACAAAAGGAATTTTGTTTTTTATATATATATATATATATATATATATATATATATATATATATATATATTTTAAACAGAACATCAAAAGTATGAACAAAAAAATGAAAATTTCTATTTAGACCTTTGATATCACAAATAAATCAAGATGATTCCATTACTCTGTTACTATTTTCTATCCCTCTACTTCCCAAATATTTCTATTCATTGAAAACTGGAGAGTGGCAAATGAAGTCATATAGAAACTATTGTGGTGAAATTAATAATAGACAGCATTTCCCCATTTCTTGCTGTATGCATGAACTCTTTTACTCCTCTTTAACAACCCTTTTCAGTAGGTATTGATAGTAACTCCTTTTTTATGAAGAACAGTGGCCTGGCCCTGTGGGCCACACACACTAGGTTTGACTTCATGATTTTTCTCTTCAAAGGTGGATAAGAAACATTCTTTCAGGTTCTCTCTGGATATAGAAGGACATTTGATTTCTGTTTCTCTATCTTTAAAAGATAAATAACCTTCAGAATCATGATCTCCTCTCTGCCTCTCCCTCAACTGCTGCCAGCATCTGTTTTTAGTCATGCTCTACATACCTTCCAAGGCTTTTCTCTTCATCTTCCTGACCTTTTCTCTCTGACCCGCATCTATGCACCTCTTTTCTCAATTTGCACAACTCCTACTCCTAAACCCTTCTTCTATTTCCTATCAAGCTCATTGTTTTTATATGCTTCCTCACTTATAATACTATCAAAAATTGCTATGTCAACAATTTTAAACATTTGAGGTAAAATCCAGATTTTATATTGAACAGCAGTGCCAAACACCAGAGATTTAACATAAACAATATGTTTACAAACCCACTTGTACTGAATAGAATATTTTTTAACTTATACAGCTAGCCAGAGTATTGAATGTGTATGAGGCAACAATCATTAAAATCATTAAATCTGAAAAATAATGCACTATATTATTTTCACAACTTCTTTAGGATGGATTTACCTGAGTCTGGAATTTGTATATTAGAATTATTTTTTGAAAAAGCAAACATATATATGTAGTTCTCGTTTTACGCAAGTTGAAAGATGTATTATGAAAGCAATTAGGTAGAAAAAAGTTTGTTTACAGTATAAAAAATTACAGTGAAAACATCTCAATTTTTAATTAATTAATCATAACATATGATTACTGATTGAATCCAGGTTTCAGTGTATTAAGAAATATAACAAGACTTTTTAAGAACTCATTGTAATCAGGAAAAAATATGCAACAGGGTTAAATAATTTTCATATTTTTCCTTTTTTAATGTTTGTTTATTTTGAGAGAGAGTGCATGCACCTGTGTGCTCACGCCATGAGCGGTTGGAGGGGCAGAGAGAAAGGGAGAGAGACTCCCAAGCAAAAGTTGCTAGGTCAACAATTTTAAGCATTTGAGGCAAAATCCAGATGTTTATATTCCACAGTAGTGCCAAACACCCGACATTTAACATAAACAGTATGTTTACAAACCCTGTGCTGATGGCACAATACAGGGCTTGAACTCACAAATCATGAGATCATGAGCTGAGCCAAAATCAAGAGCTGGACGCTTAACCGACTAAGCCACCCAGGTGCTCCAATAATTTTCATATTTGTGATAAGACAGTTTAAAGAAAATCTTGGTCACTTAGCATAATCTAGGTCCATCCATGTTGTCACATACAAATACTATATGATTTCACTGACATGTGGAATCTAAAAACAAAACAGAAACCAAACACTCTTAAATCCAGAGAACAAACTGGTGGTTGCCAGAGGGGAGGTGGCCAGAGAAATAGGCAGAATAGGTGAAGGGGTTGAGGTACTAACTTTCAATTATAAAATAAATAAGCCACAGAGATGAAAAGTACAACATAGGGAATAAGGTCAATAATATCGTAATAACATATGGTGATAGATGGTGACTACACCTACCATGGTGAAGACTGAATAATGTATAGAATTGTTGTATAAATATGATGTACACCTAAAACTAATATAATATTGTGTGTCAATTATACTTCAATAAAAAATTTTTTAAGTCTAGGTCAAGTATATTAAAATTATAGCTCCAACTATGTTGTTTTATAGCTCTATGATCTTGGATAAATTATCTAAATTCTAGAAACCTTAGTTTTCTCATCTGTAAAATAAAAATAGTAGTGGTTATTTCATATTTGCTGTGAGGAATAAATGAGAAGATGTAGTTAAAATATCTGGTAGAATGTCTAGGAAAGCATATATGATTAATAAATTGTCATTTTATTATTACAAAATAATTACCACTGTCTCATTATATGGTGGAAACTTAAATTATGTAGATATCTCTCCCATACCCATTACAGTTGATTTGTATTTGAGTGTTCTTGCCTATGGGAACCCATGATGTTTCCATTAGCTCTATAATTATAAGGAAATGAAATGCAGTGTTTTGAGATATATGTATGAATACCCAATAAAGATCTCAGAGGCCAAATGCAAATTAACAGGACCTGATTTGTGTGTATGGGTGTGTGCAATGTGTGTATCCTATATATAGGAAATTTGTATATCTGAATATAGCATGCCAAGTGTACAAGAGATATATGGGTTTCAGCCGTCCGATTCTGGTGTTAGCTTTACTGTCTAGCTATTTTATTTTTAAATCTTCCCAAGAACTATGGAATTTTTTAAAAACTCACAAACTATTAAAAAAAAAAAAAGGTTTGCCTAACCCTTGTTTTTGGCTTTTAAGTAAGATGGTCTTTTTAAAACTGAGCTCACTACATTTTATAAAGATGATAAACAAGTAGCTAAACTCGGGTTGTAGAAAACGCCTGTAAAAACATAGCTACATCCCAGCATTTCACTCTCTGATCAGTGTACTTGAAGCATGCATTTGGATAAAAATATAAAGTCCACTTATACACAATCAGTTCACAATAAATGAGAAAGGAGGAAGCTATAACAAAATCAAAACTATTTTATGTAGATGTAGCATGAAAACTTCACACTAAGGATAAGACCATTCTTCTTAACTAAAGAGAAAAACTGTGTTCTCCATCTAAAGATTGCCTTCCAATTTATATCAGACTTTTAAAATGTATAGCAATGTTCAGCAAAATATCACACTATTGAAACTGAAGAATTTGACAAGAAACACTTCTACTGTTTAAGGATTTGACCCAGCTGATAATTAATCATGGAAATACACCATATAACTTTTTTACTGCTTTTTTTCTTCCTGGTACAACAGCTGAAGGAAGAAATAACCTCAAAATCAGTTAATGTAGGAAACCAAGAAACATATTCCATTTAATCCGTAAGTTTCTTTATATTTCTTCCCACAGTAATAAAATATCCCACTCTGCAGAAGTTAAATTATTTAAGTGGAAATGTGGACTAGGCAAGTTTCAGACACACCTAAGTCTTCCAAACCCAAACCATGAATAACAACAAACTTTAATCAGTTTCTTGGCAATAGATAAAAAATTAAGCAGGGATACTTTAAAAAAGAAAAATGGGTTTACATCTTTCTGATGCTGTGTGATTAGTTAATACATGTTATTTTTGCTAATAGAATGTACTGTTCTTTCCCTGAAGGGCTCATAAACTTCTCCAGGCAACACCTAGTTAAATTGGACATTTATTAAATTGTACTATCCTCTTAATTCACCTTTGAACTCTTGGAACAAGTTATTAAATGAAACAGCCAAAGTTCCCTTTTGCACCTGCAAATAACAACTGAATCTACAATTAAGGATCATTTCCTCTTTTTTGAAATTCAAATAGTGGCATTAAAACAGAATGTAATATTTTTATCTGCATCTGGTCAGGCTATTTCCTGGCATTTGCGATGAGGTAACAGGATGACTATATAAAAATGCTACATAAAGATACGGAGATAATCTCTAGGTGACTTCAGAAAAGCAGGCAACTTCTAGACGTTAGAGTTTACAATAAAAAAACAGACCACACACCTCTAAGGTCACTTTCGACATGAAAGACATAGTCTCTACATGAAAACAAAACAAAAATAAAAATTAAATCAATACTAATATTTAAATTGGATCAAACACATTTTAAAAATATATTTTACTAGAACCCTTGGAATTGCTTACCCGGAAATATCTAAAATATTTATTTTTTACTTTATTTATTTTGAGAGTGCGTGCGCGCGCGCACACACACACACACACACACACACACACACACACAAGCAGGGGAGGGGCAAAGCGAGGGGTAGAGAGAGAGTCCCAGGCAGGCTCCATGCAGTCAGCGCAGAGCATGGTTTGGTCTCACCCAACGAAGCATGAGATCATGACCTGAGCCAAAATCAGGAGTCTGATGCTTACCGGACTGAGCCACCCAGGTGTCCCAAAGATCTAAAATATTTAATGCAAACAGACGTATACCCTTTTGTCATGCCCACGGCCTACACACATATTTCTGTAGCAGTTCCTATGTCTTATCTACCAGAGTTATAGACATTTCAAAATCTTCTCCCATACAACTCCTCTTTGAAACCTGAAGATTATGCTTAATATCTGTATTAATCTATAACAGGCTATTTTGTGTTACTAACTATTCTTTCTTTATTGATACTGAACTCTTTTTGAGTTAATCTGAAAAGCATATCATCCTTAACTCTAACTAATCATTTTCTAAATTTGACCTTTTTATCAGAAGGGTTCTTTCCCTATCATTTCCTGTATTCACATTTTGCTGAATTTCAAATCCAAAATGCAAAACACATGGTAAAGTATTAATAATATAACAGATTTGCAATGCTGCTATAGATTCTATAGCATAATACACATTTTACAGCTTTCATAAATTTTAGAGATAAAAGAAATCTCAAATGTTTAGTTCAAACTTGTCATCCACAGATGAGGAAACTGAATCCAAATATATTAAGTGGCTTTCCTAAGATCATCTAGCTACTTAATGAAACCAGGATTTCCCAAGACTGTCCTAAATAATAGTTATCTCATTATCTCCCCAAACTGTCCCAGTTTGGAAGACAAATCATAAGGCCACGTTAGCAAATGTAAACTGGAGGTCAGCTTTTGGTTTAGAACTTTTTCTCCTCATCCCAAAGCAAAAAATTTTTAAAGCACTGAATCGTGGTGCACATGCAGTTATTGGTAGTGGCTAATTCTGATTTGTAAAAGCAACTAAACTAAAATGAAATTGACCTGTTACAATATAAAAACTATTACAGAGCAATGTGTATATCAAATTATTTTTTTTTATTTAACTCTAACTTTATACTGTAGGCCTCAAAAAAAAGTTCTATAAAAAATAAACCAGCATAGAAACATATGGAGCACTGTTCCAAAGTGTCTGCATTCAACTTATTGATAAGACATTATTCAACAGGTATACAGTACAGTGGTTTCAAAGGGCAGTGGATAGAAAGTCAAAGACAACTGGGACATGTAAGATACTTAGGCACTGGAGGAGGTTGAAAGATAGAATGGATGGCTATTAGAAAAGATTTCACGGAGAGGACCCTGGGTGGCTCAGTCAGTTAAGCATTCAATTCTTGACCTCAGCTCAGGTCACCATCTTGCAGTTGCGAGATCAAGCCCCTCCTCTGGCTCTGCACAGACAGTGCAGTATGGAGCCTGTTTGGAATTCTCTCCCTCCCTCTCTCTCTCTGCCCCTCCCCTTCTCATGCACACACATGCACCCAATCTCTCATCTCTCTCTCTCTCTCTCTCTCTCAAAACTAAATAAATAAACTAAAAAAAATTTTTTTTTCATGGGATGATGCCATATTTGTACAAGGCCCTTAAGGGAACACAATTTCAACGACCAGAATGCTGGAGAGGGAGGCAGAGCATGGGGAAAGCATGAATATGCTTAGGGAATGTGAAGTAACTGAGGCAGATGGAGGAAGATATCAGGGGTATGGGCATGGTAAGACAGAAGTTTGGGGGCAATACAAAGGAATGTGGATGTACAAACAATCATTTTATGTAAACCAGTAGCTAGCCGGAAGCTGGTAAAAGTTTCAGAGAAGTTGATGATAAATACATCTTTGTGATCATCTGATAGCAGTTTAAAGATTTAGAGTAGAAATTACTTTAGAAAGTTGTTGCTGAACGATCTAGCTGTGAAGTAGAGAGAGAAATGCTATGCCGGAATCAGTAAGAACATGAATTTGGAAATTGGGTCTGGGTTTGAAATAGTTTCTGCCATTCATTGAGTGTTTTGAATAATTTTCTTAGCCTTTATAAATTTCTTTCCAGAAACCACCTTTGTAATCTAAGAAAGATTAACAGGGAAGTTGCTTTTATTACAATGATAAATAAAATGTAACATATTTAGTTCAGGACCTAGAAAATAATAAGAACTTAATAACTTCTCAATGTTATTAAAATTGATATTAAAGAAGCAAATAATGATGGTACCCCATTTTTAACACTGGTCTGAGATACATGAGTAATAAGTCAATCCTTTATAACAGTAATTGAACTTGATTTTGTTTTTATGTTAAGATTCTTAAAACATTGTAGCATTTCTGATATTGGCAATTTTTTTGACTTAGAAAAAATCACAAACTTATCATGTTTTCTAATACAATATATAGCCTATATACAATATGAAATAAGATTGATGGTGTTTAAGAAAAATTTTATAATAATATTATGATTGAAGAACTCCTTCTTGGCCCATAATGAAGGTATTGCACAATTTTCTAGTTCCTGGTAAACTCCAGTTGAACTTGAAATATAGTAGCTTCCATTTAACTGAGGGCAGAATGCCATGAATTCTGAAACATCTGCCACTAATTGAGCAAGACCATTAATGGGATTTGAATTTGTTCTGTTAATGGCCCTCCAATAAGATAAATTCTCAGGTACCCTCAAAGCAGGCTGTGATCTTAGAAGCGATAGACAGATAGCAGGCAGAGACTGGTACCATTAGCATTATATTACTTAGACACCATATAGAAAAATGGAAAATTAAACTAGTATGAAAAAACTAAACTTGGCCTCTACTTACAATTTTGAAAGAGAATAGTTATAGCTTGATGATATAAAGGTACCAATCATTTTTGGATCTAATTAATAGTACATTTATTGAATCAAGCGGCAAATTTCAAATAAGTAAAGACTACTTAGTTTTACTTTCAAGCATATTGGACTTCATTCCAACCTGAAGTAAATTTTTCCTGATCATAAACAGTAAGAACTTTGCCTGGGAGACAGTGTTGCTCATGCTTTTCTATTAAAAATTCTGCACACACACACACAATTACAAACAGATTTGCTCCCAGATTTTAAATACTGACCATTTTATGAAGTCAAGATATTCCGTATAACAGCAGAATACCATGAACTCTAGTTTGTTTGTTTTCTTGCTGCTGCAATGTAGTATGTAACTACCCGGCAAACTGACACATCAAAATCCCATGTGCTGTCACCACCATAGAGGATTTTCCTTCTTCCTGAATGATCAGATAGCATTTGCAGTAGATATAGTTCATCAGCTTCAAACAGCCCAATGTTGCTTTAATTATTTTAATTGTGAACTTATGTAGTATTTCTTTCCTTGAAAAGTTTGTACATTTTTGTATTTTATAATTAAATTTAGATTTTGTTTAAATTTCATGAAAGGATTATGTTTAATGAAAAAGCCATCCTGTTACCATGATATAACTCAACCATCAGTTCGACAATGAAATGTGGCCAGAATTGCCTTTTAGAATCAAAGGAGGTTTTTTAAGGGGGTGGGGGGGGTGGGCTCATTTATAACCTTTTTCCAGTCATATCAGCCTCTCTGAATCCTTAAATGATCCTGGTGGTATGTCACTCGCCCTCTCTATTTTGTAATCTCCCTTAATGATCTTGACTTTTTAAATTCCATTTAATCTAGTATTTCAGTGCAGAATAACCGATTAACCTTTCATTCTCGCAAATGTTACCACTTAAAATTCACAAGATATTTGGCATCTGGTAATGCATATTATATAAAGTGATAAAGTGTTTACAAGGTTTAAATATAACATGTTCCACCTTGCTCTTTTTGGGTAAAGTGATTCAGATTTTAAGGAACATTGTGCTGTAAACATGATTGTCTTTCTTCTTTTCTCTTTAATTTCCTTCTTTTGATTCTCCCTCCTTCTCTCTTTCTCTTCACCCTTTCCTTGAGGTATACATAATATGGATACTAAAAATTTATCTTAAAAAATCTTCCATATTATAAGTTTGAAGATGTTCTCCTGATTTTGACCTACAATCTTTACGAACCAGATTTTTTTCATTTAGCAATTTGGGCAAGAGAATATCCACAATAAATTACTTTGAACCTTTGCCATATGACAATGAAATTTGAGCCATGTCTATATAATACTGTATGTGTTTGAGAATGCTCAGTTAGGATATTTCTTAAAGCTACAAGCAACAGAAAATCCCACTTGCCTCATTAACAAATGATGGAATATTTCACAGAGCATTAAATCCAGAGGGGTAATGGATTCTGAGTGAGGATAGCATCCATTTCTCCGTAAACCTATGAACTGGCTCTGCTTTCTCGCTGTTTTTGGCTTATTCTCAGTTTAGTGGCCGGATGATTTTATAGTAGATATTCTTAGCATCTCATCTTGGCACACATGAAAACAGTCAGAGACAGTCAAGAGAGTTTTTCTCCTCTGTCGCTTTCTTAGGAAACTTTAAGTCCCTCCAAAAGCACACCAGTGAACTTCGCATCTCATCTCACCAGCCAGAATCAAATCACTTGTCCATTCCTAAGTGAATTTCTGGCAAGAAAACTGGGATTATTAAAATAGAATTACATATTCAACTTCTAGCTCCTGAAGTTGAGAAAAAAGTTTGTAGCACTCGGCTGGAAAGAACAGGGATGGATACCTCACAATATTGGGAATGTTCAACAATATTCATTAAGAAGTAGGAAGTGAAGCAGAATGGATGCTACAGGCAAACAAAAGAACCTGCTTAGAATTCTGCTTTCTGAACCCTCCTCCCCATTAACCTCTATGGGCCTTGATCTCTGCTACGGCCACATCTAAGATGAGACTCAAGAGCTCTAACAGCCCTTTTCCTCTTAGGTGGAATTTGTTAACATAGAATTTGCCTTGAGGATTGAACTTTTGAGACTACCATCAGCCTTGGAGTTTCTTTGGCGATACAGAAATCCATAAATATCTTAGCAGTTTTTGGTCTTCCCCTAATTTCACGACCTGGTATCCGTGTTCAAAGTGATTGTTATCTAAATTTCTGTGCGTTGCCAGACCCAACTTTGCACAAGGGCCCCTCTCCCTGAATCTCTGCTTTGTAGGAATTGTAAAAATAACTCTGGGGAGGGATCCATCACCTGCCACCTGCTTTTACCTTACAACTGTTGTTTTGTTTTGTTTTTTCACAACAACCCTGACTGCTCTTTTGTCAAGAAAGAGAATGATTAAGAGAAGATGCTTGATAGAAATTTGAGAATTTAGGATTGTTTTTCCTTCAGCTAATGCTATCTCCTTGTCTTTACCTGCCCTAACTTTAGCTTGGAGAATTCAGCTTTCCTTCTGATAGATTAAGCTGTACTACAAAGAAAAAATTAAATTTAATTAAAAATTAAATCATAATTACTTTTATTAGTAAGATTTCAAGATAGTTTGTTTTACTTTACTGGTTATTGACCCAAATGAGTTTGTAGGTATTGTGAAAATTTTTATTCAGTTCTTTATCTATTAAATTTCAGAGAGATGATAGATAGGTTTCATATTTTCTATTTCCTCCTATATGTATTCTATATGTAATTTAATTAATTTGAGTTAAACAGAAATCAACTGACATATGAAATTAGATAAATTACTAAACCTTAGGTAAATATTTTTCTTGGTAATAAAAATCCTTTCCTAAAGCCTTCTTCTAAATTTGAAAATTGAAAAAATATTAAGTGGTTGGGGTCACTAGTGTGTAATTTCTTTAAGGCATATGTTTTGTAAATGAGCATAGTTTTGTTTTTTGGCAAAAACAAGATAAAGTATACCATTAAAAATTAGAAGGCATCTCAATTGTGTAAAAGCATAATCTATTTTTAATAAAATACAAAAATTTTAGAGAAACTGTAAGATAAATGTTACAATTAAAATATCCTATAAAATAGCATGTTTTTAGAGGAAAATACAACACCACATCATGGAGAACAAATTAGAACCTTTATCTATTAAAACTATAAAGATATGTTA
Source organism: Panthera tigris (assembly GCF_018350195.1). Classification (NCBI taxonomy): domain Eukaryota; kingdom Metazoa; phylum Chordata; class Mammalia; order Carnivora; family Felidae; genus Panthera; species Panthera tigris. Next base: position 40,543,595 of record NC_056668.1, on the reverse strand, counting down.
CATGAATTATAGCATGTATTGTCTCTCCTGAATCATCTAATCAATACATAATTGCTTTATTTTTCTAAAAGCATGCCACATACTAGTTTGTTTTGCTTTGGGAATGTTTTCTAGAGCTTTTTATTTCCCAGAATGCCAATTAATTTTCATTTTTCTTATTAGAAGATACACACCTACAATCCATCAAGAATTTCTAGAATATATCCTGAAAATTGGTTTAAAGTGTCCTAACTTTACTCAAAAACTTCTAACTTCATATTATGAGTTGGACCAATTCATTATATATTTGCTGAATTTGCTGTTATCTTGGAATGTTATGAATCATATTCCTGAATAACTTCCACTAATTCCTTAAGCCCAATCATTTATTTTTCTCAACATTTTTTGGTAGAGTGCATCTCCAAATAATTTTTCTAAAATGTTGGAATCTTAGCTTTATTATCTCTTATTCAATATTGCTGAAATGAGGTCCAAACAGACTTCTAAATAAAGTCACTCCTCTATTTAGAAATAAAGATATTTTTTTCTGAAATCATTTAAACTTCCAAAAGTTTAAATGCTTTCTTGAATTTCTTGGAAGTCTGAACGTCACTGTTATATAGGTAAGGTGTGTGTATCGGGGGTAGGAGTATGATGTGTATGTGGGTGAGGTTTTTTTCCCACGTACTTTCGAATCATTGCTATTTAATTTGATCCTTTCCATTAGATTGGCTCTTCTAAAACTTGGAATATTTCTCTTATAATCAGTTTCCTCAATGGCTTTATTCTCTCCTTCTGAAATTCTTACTAGCCAGTATTGGGTCCTAATACTGGAGGCTCTGTATTTGTGTCTCTTGCCTATTCTCATTTTCTATATCTTTGTCTCTCCTCTGTATGCTGGTATATTTTCTCAAATTTATCAAGTTCTCTTCCTGATAACTAATAGATTTTTTTGGCTTTCTACTGAATGTGACTCTTCAGGAATTTCCTTTTTTTTTTTTTTTTACTTAATTTTTAGGAGCACACTCTTGTTATATGAGAGATTTTTTGTATACATGTATATGGCAGCCCTCTCTTGTTTGTAGATGCAATATCCTCTCAAATTTCTCTTACAGGAAGAGTTAACACTAGTTAGAGCATTCCTTGCTGAGCAATAAAGAGTCTCCCTAATCCTTCATTGCAAAATTAGCCTGGCATGTAAAATAGAATATCAAGATGTCAAACTGCCACCTGAAAATTTTTAGAAAATGCACCTACAAAGGCAAGAGTTTAGAGGATTAATTAAAAGATTGTCAAGTTCTATAGAATTTGGTGAATTGAAAAACCTTCAGTAAAGACCTACTAGAAAATGATAAGCTTTAGCCCAGCTATTCCATCTGAAACCAAAAGGGAAAGACAGAATCGTCTTGTTCAGAGAGCCAGATATTCAGCTAGACTGAATATCAGATAATTTGGAGGTTTGCAAATGACGAATTATCCGCCCTAGATTAAAGTTAGTGTAAGCCAAGTCATAGTAATAAAAAGCACAGCAGGAAATAAGATTAGGAAAGGGAAAAGTCAGTAAAGTAGAGAAAGGAACCCTCACCTGGCATTTCCCAGCTACTTCCTATTGGATTCCTCAAACATGTCCTGCAGGGCACTGCCTGCCTAAGAAAGTAAATAACATCAATATGAAGACTCCCCTTCAAGGGCAGAGCTGAGAGGTATATCTCCCTGTCTCATTGTCCAGGCTCACTGTATAAAAAGGCCAAAGCTAAGAGACATGACAATAAGCAAAGTCAGCTCTGGTATTGGTTTTTAACCATCGGCCCATGGAAACAAAGAATGCAAATAAAGCATGAGCCTCCTGAGATTGTTAAAAGAAATGTGTAACCAATGGAACTCTAAATCTAAAATTCAGGGCCAGTATCTGCAAACCCTTAACAGGGGTACTGACCTAAGGGGAAGTAAGCTGTCCCACAGTTCCGACTTCAGAAGAGCTAATTATTTTATAAATTGCTTAGATACACACAAATATTATAGCAGTCCTCCCATTTTCTTATTTGTAGTTTTGCTTTCCACAATTTCAGTTACCTTCGGTCAACCATCATCTAGAAGCAGATGATCCTCCTTCTGTCATATCCTTAGAAGGTCAACAGTAGCCTAATGTTATGTCACAACATCGGTGTTAATATCATTCACCTCACTCCATTTCATTGAGTAGGCATTTTATCGTCTCATATCACCACAAAAAGGAGAGTAAGTACAACACAATAAGACATTTTGAGGGAGAGACGACATTTATATAACTTTTATTACAGTATATTATTATAATTATTCTATTGTATTATTAGCTATTATTTTTAAACTCTTATTGTGACTAAGTTATAAATTAAGCTTTATCATAGGTATGTATATATAGGAAAAATCATTGTATGTATGTATGTGTATGTATATATATATGTATATATGTATGTGTGTGTATATTATATATACACACACATACATATATACATATACGTGTGTATGTGTGTAGATAAATATATATATACATATATATATACACACATATATATATACGTATATACATATATATATACACATATATATATACGTATATACGTATATGTATATATATATAAATACACGTATATATATACATATATACGTATACATATATATGTATATATATATATATATAGGGTTTGGTACTATCTGTGGTTTCAGGCATCCAGTGGGGGTCTTGAAAGGTATTCCCCACAGATAAGGGGGAGTACTATATGCTTCTCTGAAGATGTTGTTAGTCAATTATTATGTACCAATTAACTTAGAAAAATAAATGCAGATAGAGAAATGTAAATAAGCTAGGAACATCTAGTCTAATCATCTTGTCTTAGAGGTGAGGTTGCTAAGTCTCATCTAATTGCATTCTTTGCTATACATCACATAGCATTTTACTTGCATATGCAGCCTTCAAAACCTGCTTTTTAAAATTTTCAGTGTGGTTTTATACCATGCTGTTTCCAATAAATCCTTGATCCTCCTTACCTATATGGACTAGTACATAGTGAACATAATAATGACATTGGGGTCTTACTACAATACAAATTCTGACTCACTAAGTCTGGAGTAGGGTCTGAGAATCTGCATTTTTATGTAGCCCTCATTTACTGTTGATGCTGTTGTCCATGGACCACTAATTAAGTAGCAAGACTATGGAGTATTCATTCTTCCTAGTACTTACACAGACACTTGACATATACACTTAGAAAGTTATTTTAACTCTGCTCACTAGGGCAACATTTAGTACATTTATGATATCTAACAAATATATGGTGATCTTAATTCAAACAAGGCATAAGCAAGTTTTTAAATATTCATTATTTTCTTAGTTCTGTAAAATATCAAGAAACATCTTAGAAATCCTTTTGTGTTTTGTTTGTTTTTTAGGAAAGGACTACTTTCCCTTCAAAATAGGTGTCTGTTATGTGAAAATATTTTAGAATGTCTGTTTTGAAACGTCAGATCATATATTCCTGGTCCCTTTGCAACTAGCAAGTTGCCCGCACAGTATTTGTGCAGAATAAATGAATATTTAATGAATGCATCACTTACTTCTCAAGATTTCAGCTTCTTTATGGGGTAAAATCAAGACTGTTAAACTTGCCTACTACCCTATAACACGTAGCGTAACAAGGGGAATGCAAGTCTCAAAGTTGGAAACTTTGGCTGGAGTTCTACCAAGTAATCTTGGTGGAAAAGCAAACTCTTTGCATCTCTAAACAATCCTCTGTCAAATGAAACTAATAATAATGATTTGAATATTAAATTTCCAAAAGGATATGTCAATGTATTATACAACTGAGAGTGTTATACAAATGCTTATTACATTACATTACATTACTACTACTGCTTTTACTGTTAGTACTATTATTGGTACTAGTATTACCAGCATTTTGTAGCAATGAAGTAACTTTATGTCTGTCACCTAAAACACTCAACATAGGTAGCATTATTGTGGGAAGAATATATTTTCCACCGTCAAATTTGTATATTACTATACAAAGAATGAGAAAACTGAGTCCATGGAATACAGTCAGTTTCAGTTATCTAGGATATGATTAGCAGTGATATAAATGGACAAATCTAACTCCAAAAATAAAAATTTAAAAGTTCGAAGTATAACACATGAATTATATCTATTTATGTTTATTGCTTATTTAGATTTGGTACCATCTTAACATTTGGAAAGAAAGAAGAGCATTTCTTGGTTTACCTTTAATCCATCTTGATGCAAAAAAAAGAGAGAGAAGCAGAGATTAGTTGGAATATTAAATGCCACAGAGAGCTAGTTACATTTGATTTAAATGGCACTTGCAGAGTATTTTTAAAAGTAAATCAGCATTATCACATATGTTTTTTTAAGTTTTATTTATTTATTTTGACAAGAGACAGAGATAGTGTTAGTGGGGGAGGGGCAGAGAGCTAGGGAGACAGAGACACCCTTGTCATGTATGTTTTAATACAGTTATTGCTAGTCTCCAGAAAATGTGACTTTTTTATTATGTTTATGTAGTATCTAATTTTTGTCAGTTAATTACATACTACTTAAAACTATTCAGGTGAATGATTCTGTTACTAGAGTAACATCTCTGAAGTGAAATGTTAATGATGTGTCTCTGTGTATACAGATCTTCATAAAAAGTTTCTGCTGTAGTTTTAGATTGATTCTAAAAAGAAATTAAAACTATAACATGCATTTGAAACTCAACCACCTTCATTTATGTCTGCCTCTTTAGGTTCATTCCTTAAGCTCGAAACATTTTCAATTCTCCATCTCTTATATAAGAGCATATAAGAAACTTACATAAACTGTTCCATAAAAGTTACACAGTTACACGTCTTTAGGTTTATGTTATAGGATTTTCACATGCAGAAAAAAAAAGTTTTGTTAAAGATTGTGGCTGGAAATAAGTAATTCATGAAGGTATCACTTCTTGATACACTAAATCCAGGAAGACCTGGTCCAATAATTGCATGTTCCTTAACTAATAAGAGTGAAAATATAGATATCAACACTTGATGAGTGACTTTTAAAGATGTAGGCATCTACCCATGTAAAAGCCAATGACAGAAATTTGCATACTTTGGGACAATGATATGAAATAAATAATAAAGTTCTTCCACAGATGTTCTAATACAACATTATATTTTTATTCTTTAAAACACTTATCACTAGTTAAAGTTGAAAGTTTTAGTCCTTTTTTAAAACTGTGTCGCTCAAGTACAATGCCCCTTTTGAGTTGCCCTCAGACACCTTTAGGAGGAGTAAAATAGTAACTTTGTATGAGATCATACTATACCACACAGTGAAGACACCTCCATTACAGCAGCTTTTGACTCAGGTTCATCAACACTCTACAGAAAGCTCACCAAGTCTATTCCTATGGAATTTGCCACATGAACTCAGTCCAAAATGTTATGGCAATTTAAGATAGAAAAAAAAATATTTCAGAGTACAACCTTCTTTCAAGAATTATGAACTCAGCAAACAGACATTCATTTAACTAAATATAATAGCCATTCCATAGGAAAAGTTAGGCCTGGAACGAGGTTTGAAAGTAGGGATAAGTAAGAGCTGAAATTCTCTGCATAACAGACGAGTAAGAATTTAAAGGAAGAGTTAAGTGAATACAACAGAGTTGAAATGAGAGAGGGACCATCACAGTGGTGACAGTAGCCAGGCCCATGTATCTTAACAAAGGCAATAAGAAGTCCCCTATATTAAATAGTCAAAAGGATGTCAACAACAAACATTCTAGTATATGATTTTAAGTTTCCTTATTTGTTTTTCACTTGAGAATTATGTGTATCATAATTTTCCCTGAGAAAGAATAAAATTTTTTACAATAAATAAAGTTCTATTACATGCGAAGATTCATTTTATAGTTAATTTGACCAAAGGAACAGTGGATAGACAGAATATAAACCATAAAGTAAAAATTCCAAGATAGTAGAAAAAACAAGAATTTAGTGGGGGTGGAAAATAAAAACCAATGACAAAGAGAACCCTTAAAAAGATCATGGGATGTTCCGCAGGGAATTGAAAATTCCTGGTAAGTTTATGTGTAACATAAGTGGTTTGCTTACCTAACTGAATTTTGAGTCCAACCCCCACTTCAAATTTTGACAAATAGCAAGTCCCTCCCAGAATTAATTTAATACTTTATTATGACAGAAAAAGTAAGAATCCACAAAAATAAATCGTCTCCAACACTGTCCATGTTGTAAATAAACAAAGAACTAAATAGCATCCATATTGCAAGGGAAAAGGAAAAACTGTCTTTATTCACCAAAGGTATAATCCTGTATATAGAAATCCCAAGGTGGCTCAGTATGTTAAACGTCTGACTTCAGCTCCGGTCATGATCTCAGGGTTCGTGAGTTCGAGGCCCTCATCAGGCTCTGTGCTGACAGCTCAGAGCCTGGAGCTTGCTTTGGATTCTGTGTCTCCCTCTCTCTCTCTGCTCCTTCCCTGATTGCACTCCATGTCTCTCTCTCTCTCAAAAAAATATAAATATTAAAAACTAACTAAATAAATAAGAAATCCCAAGGGATTAACAACAAACTACCAGAACTACTAAGTTTAGTGAGTGCACAGGAAAAAAGATCAACATAAAAATCAAATGTGTTTCTATATTCTAGCAACGAACATCAGAAAATGAAATTAAGAAACAATCCCATTGGCAATAGCATCAAAAAAAATAAAACATGTAGAGATCAACAGGAGATGGTTAAGAATTGTACACTGAGAAGTACAAAACGTTGGAAAATTAAAGACCAAAATAAATCAAGACACGTTTTATGTTCATGGATTGAAAGATTCCATATCTGTTATTTTTAATTGGCAATTCCCTCCAATTGATCTATCAGTTCAGTGCAGTCCCTATAAAAAACAAAAAACAAAAAACAAAAACAAAACAAAACAAAAGAAAACCCTCTTCCTTATTTCCCACACTGAAAATTAACATCAACACCTATAGAGTTTTTCTCCCGCATGTTTTTTTCTTCCCAGTTCTAGAGTCTCTCTCAATGGTGAAATCTGGGCTCCTCCTTTTGCGGCCTCCTCTCCTCAAAGGTAGATTATTCCAACAAAATTTTCTCATTTAACATGTCCAGAATATAAGGGGTCAAGTGGAAATATAAAAGTATTTTATTACTAGCTTCAAGAGCAGTTTCTCACAAAACTGAGAAAACATAAATACTCTAGAATAACACACCTCTCCTACGCGTGCTTAGGCACCCCTTTTGCACTATGATTTCTGAAGACAAGACAGCCTTCCCAGCACTGTTACCTATTACAATCTACAAGTATATCACCACGACTAGTCAGATAATAGAGCAGTTTAAAGTTCTCCAAGAGGAAGAGTGAGGGACAAAGATAGGAAGGAAGCAAGATTAACAGGAAAAAAAAAAAAGGAGAGAAAATTGTAAAACAATCTACTACAGTTTTACCAAGATGCTGGTAAGGTTAAAACTCACTTGAGAGAAATATCCCAGTAACAGGTTAATAGTGACACTACCTTTCTACATTCTGGGGAAAACATTCACCCTCTATGCAAGTAAACTGCCTCTTTTCTAAGAGTGACATGTAAAATATAATGTCTTTAGGGGACAGCCAACAAAGAGTAGCAGGTACAGGAAAGCACAGACACTGGCCAGGTTTTCTTCATAGCGTAGGTGCCTCAGAGCCTTACCTATAAAATGAGATTCTCCTGTGCTGTAAGGGCCCATTCTGCTGCTGAGGCCCATTTCATCTACTCCTTGCTGCTGAACATAGTTTCCTGATCTGCCACATAACTTCTAGTCTGTGCCATGAGATGAAAGAATCTTCTAGTTTCCTGAAACCTAAATATTCCTGTGTTACAACTTGTAAGAGGCCAAAACAACAGGGAGTAGACAAAAGCGTACCTGTCAGTCTCTGTTTCTCCTGATCCTTAACATAGAGAGGCACTTTCTATATCCTGCCCATACAAACATCAATCGTTGTTTTTATGCTTATATTTTCTGTGAACATTACAGTATGTACTGCATAGGGACAATGAACGAAAAAAATAAATTAATGAAGGTGTTCATCAATCTATTAATCCATCAACTGTTTTGTTAAAATTGTTCAGCTTGTGGCACAAAACCAGAAATCTAAACAGAACACATTAAAAAAAAAACCCAAAAAACACTAATCGCTGGGATTTTTAAAACCTGTGAGTTGAAACCCCTACATGTATTCAATGTTAGAGAAGATCCCAGATACTCATCGAGACTCTTCACATGTTGGAAGAATGAGAAGTTAAATAGATTAGTTCACAATAAATATTTTCTTGTTTAATGGCTATTTTTTCAGAAAAGTAAAATGTTAGGGTGAAATCTCATCCTAATTTCTAGCACAAAAGAAATCAAGAGGGAAAATTTGATCTTAAAAGGAAAATATAAGAAATTAATCAATGTTTTTTAAAGGCAATAAAATTTATTTCTATAAAGGAGAAACTAAAGGAGGTGAGACAAGGAACCGCCACTCACCAGGGCTTCTTGTAATTTGATAAAGCATTTTGTTTTCCATATTATCTGAGACTTTTTCAAATTAATCAGACTATTCTGTCAGTAAAAGTGAGAACATAATTATATGTGCCTCCTCTTATCCCATATCATTTGTAATAAACTATATAAGACCCCAAAATAGAAAACTAAGATCTTACCCACAATTATTTTAGACCACAAGGATTAGACTTGAGGTTAATTATCCAATTTCTAAGACTCTTCTGTGGTTGAGATCTTGATGATTAAACAGAAAATTGCTTTTTAAATGTTTGAATTTGTCCAACTACTAATTACTAAATATCTACTTATCTACTTGAGTATGAGGCAATAAGTGCTAGACACAAATAGTAAGCGGTAAACCAGACAGACAAGGTCCCCTGCCCTCGTGGAGTTTACTGTCTAAACTGATTATCTGGTTCTACTATTCATAACTAAATCCAAAAATGTACATTTCTGTCCAAGTGGTTCAAAGATAGATGAAACTCGAGTTATATTATTTTTTATTGTTTTGCTGTTTTCGAATTTACTTTCAAATGGCTATGTCATTATAAATGCTACTTATAAACAAAAAGGCCTAATAAAAGTTGTTTGTCAAAGCTTGCACAGATTGTCCGTGGCTTAAAATGGTTCAACTTATAACTTTGGACTTTGCAATGGTGCAAAAATGATATGCATACAATAGAATACTGAAAATACTTCAGATTTTGAATTTTGGTGTTTTCCCAGGCTGGTGACACGCAGTAAGATACTCCCCACCATGATCTGGGTGCCCCACAGCTCCCAGTCAGCCACTCCATCGCAAGGGAGAACAACTGATACACTTAAAACCACTCTGCACCCAGACAACCATTCTGTTTTTCACTCTCTGGACAGTATTCAATAAGTTACATGAGATATTCAACATTTTATTATAAAATAGGCTTTGTGTTAATGGTTTTGCCCAAGTGAAGGCTAATATAATTGTTCTGAGCACCTTCAAAGCAGGCTAGACTAAGATGTTCAATAGGTTAGGTTTATTAAATACATTTTCAACTTACAATATTTTCACCGTACAATGGGTTTATTGGGACATAATGCCATCATAAGTTAGGGAAGATCTTGAATTTGAAAGGAACATAGGTCAGAAATGCTAACTTTTCTAATGTGTGTCTTATAAGACCGTCCAGGGGCTGCTAGCCTGCCAAGATGCCTTTCTTGCCTGCATTCATTCAACAACCATGGGAGAAGAAGAAAATAAAGGAGCAACAGTAGACCAAATATTTGTTGTGTCTTAGATATGTAAAAAAAAATTAATCTAAAATTTTTCCACATCAGAGTAACAATTGCTTTTTCCGGAAAGATACTTACTTTGTTCTTACTGATATAGTTGTTAAGCTAATACTATTTTTAGATGTTTCATTCCAGGGCTGTATTCATGTTTTGGTTTTGGTTTGATTTGTTTTATTTTGTTTTGTTTTTGTAGGATGGCTATTAGGTCATGGATGTGGAAAAATCTTTATTTTTCTCTCTCAGTAAAAAACAAAACAACAACAACAAAAACACCTCATTAAAGCCATAAAAGAAAAAGGCAACTAACTAAATTGACATTGTGTTGTAGGAGAGGAACAGAGAACTGGCTCTGTGTTTGTTTGTTTGCTTGTTTGTTTGTTTGTAGATAGATATAACCACCCAAAACACTCACATTTAGGTCTAAGAACAAAAATTTAAAGCTATTCAATTAGACAAATAAAGACACACAATAAGTAAAAAAGGAGGGGGAAAAGAATGAAATGAGGAAAGTGAAATAAAGGAAAAGTTAAACAGATGAACATACAGGAGGATAAAGAGAAAAACGAGTGCTCTGCCCATTGTAGACTATCCAGGTAGTCAAATGTGCAGATACACATAGATGACATAAAGTTCCTTATAAATATTTCACAAGCTCACCTAGGGAGAGCCATGTAGAAACAAAATAAACAGACATACAAAGACACGTACTCAAACATACAGAGAAATATTAACAAAAAACTCTAAGAAATACTAAGAGACACACATATTGTCAGATACAGCAAAAGACAGACCAATTTTCTAATTAAGGAATTAAATAGCTCATGAATTCTTGCTACTGCTATGCTATTACGTCTATGCTTTAAATTTTGTTGAAATAATTATTAAATTTTTTTCTAAGAAAAATATACAGATCCTTGGAGTAAATTTGTTTCTAAGATAGTTTCTTTTTTTTTTTTTTAATTTTTTTTAACGTTTATTTTTGAGACAGAGAGAGACAGAGCATGAACAGGGGAGGAGCAGAGAGAGAGGGAGACACAGAATCTGAAACAGGCTCCAGGCTCTAAGCTGTCAGCACAGAGCCTGACGCGGGGCTCGAACTCACGGACCGTAAGATCGTGACCTGAGCCGAAGTCGGACGCTTAACCGACCAAGCCACCCAGGCGCCCCTAAGATAGTTTCTATTAAAAGTTGTCCTTATAAGCAAGCTCACAACATTGATAGGGGCAAATCCAGATGGCTTTTGGGGGTCATATATGCTGGTGGAGTTGTTTCTCGACAGGAGGAAAAGTGCTGTGTTTCTGTAAAATAAAAATAATTTTAAAGTACTGAAAATATAAAATAAAGTCACATTAATTCAAGAGAAGCTTTAATTGTAGCAAGACAGCTGTTGCTATATATGGAGGCCGTGCTGCCTTGTGGGCTGATAATATTAGACAAACTTACAGTGAGGCTCCCTACATACATGGTATCTTCAAGGTTGAAAGAAGAAACCAGGATATGGACACAATGACTTTGAGTACAATCATAAAAAGGGGGTTTTCTCACTTATTAAGGATATAAGTTATGGAGAAGTAAAGTATACAAACCAGGTGGATCCAATCCTCAGAAAGAAATTTAAAAAGGAGCTAAAACATCTCTCTTCCAAGATAAGAGGAGTAAAAAAGGATATGATGAATAAGTTCTACATGTACCCTGCACAAATGTCCTCTACATATACTTTCTTTAAATATATTCCCTAATGTTTAAATTTTAGTTTTAATAACAATTAAAAAAATTTTTTTTAGTGTTTATTTATTTTTGAGACAGAGCACAAGCGGGGAAGGGGCAGAGAGAGAGGGAGACACAGAATCTGAAGCAGGCTCCAGGCTCTGAGCTGTCAGCACAGAGCCCCAGACGGGGCTCGAACTCACAAACCCGTGAGATCAAGACCTGAGCTGAAGTTGGACACTTAACCGACTGAGCCACCCAGACGCCCCAATAACAATTTTTATTTAAAATATTTTAACTTAGTGTCAGATGTTTTGCTTATGACTTTAGTGCTTTCCCCAGTTCCTATTATTATAAGATGGATCCTATACAAATAAACAAGAGACCATTTCAGATTGGACCAAACATTTGTTTCACTGACGCCTACCAAGTCATTTTGTATTCTTGTTAACTCACCCTTTCCTATCTGTCATCAACATGTCATAACCCAAGTATATACATTTCTATACGTAGCCCTTAGTTGGGCACCAAATGCAACTTAAATATCCAATTTTGTTTCTCCAGAATTATGCACTTGACTCTCCCTCTAAATTCCCTTATGTCACCCTCATGAAAGAATCTACTCATGATTAAACATTTTTTACTGTAGAATTTTTTTAATGTTTACTTATTTATTTTTGAGAGAAAGAGCACAAGCAGGGGAGGGACAGAGAAGGAGATGAAGACACAGAATCTGAAGCAGGCTCCAGGCTCTGAGCTGTCAGCACAGAGCCCAATGCAGGGCTCGAACCCACAATCTGTGAGATCATGACCTGAGTGGAAGTTTGACGCTCAGTCGACTGAGCTACCCTTGGCTGTAGAATTTTATGACTGTTTATCCCCATTTGTTCATAATAAATAACAAAAATATAGCTTATTATTATACATACTGCAATCAGTGAACACTTAACTTTTATAAATCTCATTTCAAATATCTTTCCAAAGAAATGCCTGGTGCTCTAACTTTAGTGCAGAAGTGGTATATAGATAATACTACATAATAACTTTGACTTATCAGTCATGGCTGCCTTAAATGCAACATGGAGAAAGATTATGATGCTTTATGTAGGCTAAAGGGCGAGTGAGGACAATTAAAAATGCCCACTTCGATGCAGGTATGGCAGAGTTGTAGCATAGGAAAGGCAGATTAGCCATTCAGTCTTACTCATAAGTGATAGCCAGACATAAGATAAATGGGTACAGTATTAAGTTAGTCATTTATTAACCAACAACCATATTTCTTGGATATAAATAAAGCATCACAACTAGTTAGAGACAGTGAGATGTATCTTCATGAAAGTGCCTAATTCAAGTGTGAACTTTGCAGGCAAAAATTTTTATGTTTATGATGTTCTAAAATAGACTAGTTGTTCCATTCCCTAGCTACACATTAGCATCACCTAGGGAGATATTAAAGAATACCAGTGCCCAAGCCCCATCTCAGACTAAAATAGAAATTTTCTGAGAGGGTCCTGGGCATGATCAGTATTTTTCAATATCTTCCCAAATGATTCTGGTGAGGTGTGAGTGTAAGAGATAATGCATGATTTTTCTCCTTTGCCTTCATTCTGCATACTGCCTATAGAGCCTTCTGGACCTCAGAACATGCTTTCAACTGCTCTTAAAGGAACATCAAAGACTTAGCACTTAAAGCAAAAAACTTCTTGTTGGTGTTTGTTTTACTAAAGAGATTTATAAAAGTTCTCTTTGTCATTAAGTCTTCTTCATATTCAAGAGAAGAAATTTTAAAGCACAAAGAAACCATAATAATGAACCAAATGCCTAATTTCAAATAACACTAATCTTAGAATTCTCCCTTCCTTTCCCCTCACTTTCCCCTCGTTGACTATAGCTGGGTGTAACTAGTGAAATATGATTTTATGCCATACTAAATGCTGCTAAAAACTACAGGATAAAGATACACAAACGGGTACATGCACACACACACACACACACACACACACACACACACATGCACGCACACACACACACAGACCTTTAGCTCCCTGTAGACATTTGGAAGTTGTCAGCAGTAGCATAATGACAATCCTAATTATTAAAATTACTCTTGTGTGGAGAGTGGTTTAGAATAAGACACCAACAGGCATGCAATATGTTAACTGCACCATGGTCTTTTTCCTTTCTTTTAAAATGAAATTCTTAGGAATATTCCACTGGCTTTCATCAAAGCACCTCTCATCATCCCAGTGACATGCACCCTCTCACACATTCCAAAGGAATCACCGATGAATTCTGATTTCATAAGAATTCTAATGCTCTAAAAAATATATGCTTTATTATTCAGTTTGGTCAAGAGATTTCCTCACAAATGCATCTACAAAACCTACTATAGTCTCAATTTCTCACATTTTAAAAATATATAATCATATTTTTACTGATTCTCAAATTCTTTATGGTACCACAAAGATGCTGTGATAAAATATTGTAAATTTGAAAACTTTGCACGTATTTTCTTTCAGATCTCAAATAGAGCTAGTCCTTAACCTTTAAGAAAGAATTTCCTATCTTCTATTGTAATGCAAATGGGTAAATACATGATTGTTTTATTCAGTACAAGTCAAAATGTCACAGGGTCTAACATGGACCTTTGTGGATCATAGAAAGTGTCTAGTAGACAAGAGCTAGGGTATAGAAAATAACAAGGGCTCTTGTATGTTGCTTCAGGAAGAACCAGGACCAACGTGTAGCAGTTACATGGAAGCAAATTTGAGATCAATATAAAATGGAATGAACAATCAGATCTAACTGAAAAATGTGCCCCCTTGCCTATTGTAGTTGGTTCTTGGTATGTCCAATGTGGGAATTTCTCCATTAAAAAAAAGTTTTATTTATTTTTGAGAGAGAGAGAGAGAGAGAGAGAGAGAGAGATCATGAAGGGGGGAGGGGGGTGGGCAGAGAGGGAGAGGGAGAGAGAATCCTAAGCAAGCTTTGCAGTGTCAGCACAGAGACTGATGTGGGACTTGATCTCACCAACCGTGAGATCATGACCTGAGCCAAAATCAAGAGTCAGACACTTAACTGACTGAACCACCCACGGACCCCAGGAATTGCCCATTTTTTAAAATAATAAAGCTACAATGGCTACAAATGGGAGGCAATACAAAGCTGATAAGTTCTCGACTTTTTCTCTATCCCATGGAGGGAATGTCAAACATTCATTCTCAGACACAACCAAGCACCAGCCCAAGCAAAAGCACTCTTATTTCTCTGCACAACAGATTGTATTCTGAACAGGCCAGGAGAGGTAATTAAATATTTGGGTTTTTAAATGCCTACCCTTCCAGCTCCCAGGCAACCTTCTGTTGGGGCCAGATAACCAAGAATAAAGTACATGCTCAAATCTTTATCTCAGAGCACAGAGACAGTAAGAAAACAAACATTAAATACCAACAAATGCAGCTATTTATTGTGTAAATAAACTAAATTGCATCCCTATTTTTCTGTCATCCCATTTTCCCTGTGCTTCAATCAGTGAAGTATGTAAATTAAGGGCAGGTCTTTGTTAGTTTAAAAAACAAACAAAAAAGGTATTGTATAATCTGTGTCTAGTAATCTTAAATAATACCACTCAGTTTTGATCCAATTTGCAAGAAAAAAAAATATTTGTTTGATATAAAGGACATTGAATAATTTATGTAATATTTAATAATGTAGTAAACTAGGGAGAATTCAGAAAGACACTCGTGGTGCTCTACATTATTTTCATGCCATACTGTTTCATATGAGCCCATACACTAAAGACTATTAGCATGGGCAATTAAAAAGGAGAAATCTTACCGAATTTGGTAATTAAGCCAACAAAAAAAATCTGCTTTTATTTTGAATGATAATATAACAGCTTTTTAATCAAACAATTTGAATTGCCAAGAACTTCTCTTGAAAAGAAATAAATTAATGCGTTAGGATTTACAGTTATGTTGTCTTAAGCTCACCATCGTTCCTTCTATACCCAGAAGCTGCCTATGAGAAGTAAATGTGTTAAGGGTGATAAATGTCTATGATTTAGTGATATGGAATAGTAAGAGTCTGGAGCTGCAAAGAAGGATAATAATTTCCATCCACCCTCGAAGCTATAACAGTGTATTACTGATCTCTCTCTGTCTTAATTGTAAAGCTATCTTGATCTATTTATCTGAGGTTTCAGAATGCTACTGGGTTTTCTTATCTCAGCTATGCACTGAACTTAAGCCTGTGAATCTATAGGGAACAATCTGATTCACTAGAAAGATGCAAAACCTGTAAACAAAGTGTAAATGCAAGTGGCATTTTCTTGAATGCCTGAGTTCCAATCCTCTGTGGCTGGCTCAAGCCTCTGTTACCCTATTTCATCCAAGCCTCTGAAGAGCAACAAGGCTCAACTTGGCTTCTGTATTTCTGAATTTTGGCATAGATTCACATTAAGGCATCTCAATGAAACTTAAGGTCTAATGGGAAAATGTTACACTCCCAGGTACACCTGCCAATGTTACACCTGCCAAGGCGGTTCACTTCAGGCTATAAGATAAAAGAAACATTATTCATCCAGGATCTGCAGTTAGGGCTTGTAAAGCAAGCTGTATACATTAGTGTGTCTCTTGAAGTCAGATGAATTTTGCAAGGAACTATGTCCAGAGCACCTCACTGGTTTGTGAAGATTAAGTGAGATTACGCATGTCAAGTGAATAGCTTAAAGTCTGGAATAGTTGACATTGGATACATGTTGGTTTCTTGCTACCTTTTCCATTCCTTCCCCACTTTAATTATTTCCTTTAAAGATCATACTACTCTTATTTGGGGAATATTGCTCTCGGTTTACAAATGGAAAAATGGAAATTCAGAGGCGTTAAAATTTTCCCAAACTATACCATGAATGATGGACATCACAATCAGTTTTTACCCAAGTCCATCTGATTCCACCACACCACTATTTTTCTAAGAAAATATAACACCATCCTAATTGTTTACTCTGTAGAATACCTCAAAAGAATAGGAAGACACCTCCCGTGATGCTAAACTCCTACTTTGTTGGTATCTTGAGCTAATCTTTCTTATTAGTTTTATCTTTTGAATCTAGACTAGGAAATAGAAATCATATTCCATTTTCACAGATGAATGTTGTAAGGCTGTTGCTGGGTTTGTCTACATCAGTAAATGAAATGATTGTGAAAAATTTAGAAAAAAAAAACACCACTGTTCATAATGCTATGAATAACAGCATTAAATAACTACTGTTAGTAATATTTTGTTATGTATACTGCCTTTTATGCTTTTACATGGGTATAAATTCAAGGATTTATATACTTTTTAATAAAATTAAGATCATACTAAATACTTTTTTGGAGGCTACACATGCTTTTTCTTTTGAAAACTCAACTAAAAATCTTTGAACACAATCTTAACAAATCCATTGTTTCCAGTTGTATAGAAATTACATAATTTATTTTCATAATCCCCTAATTGGGTATGTATTAGTTATTTCTATTTGAATACTGTACTAAGTACCATTTACTATGCATTTATCATCTTGTTTAATCCTCTTAATTTTACAGTTATAACTTCACCAAGAGGTAGGCATTTTAAATATTTCCCATTATAAAAATGAGGAAATAAAACACAGAATCTTTAATACTCTGCCTTTAAAAAATCCTGCTTTTAGGGGCATCTGGGTAGCTCAATTGGTTAAGTGTCTGACTTTGGCTCACGTTATGATCTCACGGTTTGTGAGTTCAGGCCACATGTCGGGCTCTGTGCTGACAGCTCAGAGTCTGGAGCCTGCTTCAGATTTTGTGTCTACCTCTCTCTCTGCCCCTCCCCTGCTCACAGTCTGTCTCTCCATCTCTCAAAAATAAACAAACATTTAAAAAATCCTGCTTTTAAAAATCTTTGTAGATATTTTATGGATATTTCTGATTTTCTTAGGCTATGTTACTCAAATTTACAAATAGTTTTCTCAATATATTGTACCTTTTTTTTTAAGTTTATTTTGAGAGGGACAGAGACAATATGAGTGGGGTATGGGCAGAGAGAGGAGGAAAGAGAGAATCCCAAACACGCTCCATGCTGTCAGAACTGAGTCTGACATGGGGCTTGAACCCACGAAACTATGAAATCATGACCTGAGCTAAAACCAAGAGTCGGATGCTTAAGCAACTGAGCCACCCAGGTGTCCCAATATATTTTACTTTTACCAGCAGTTGAGAGTACCTGTTGCCTTGGACTATCTCATTATTTATAATCTTAAAATATTTTATTAAATGAGAGACAAAATTTCTACTTTGGTATTATATTTAAGTTCCTGACTTTGATTATTAGTGATAAATATTTCATAAGGTACTGGCCATTTGTCTTTATTCCTCTGTTGATAACCTATTTATGCTAACCATTTTTCTATTAAAGAGGCTATCTTTTCATATTGATCATAAAATTTTCTTACAAATTAGTTCTATTAACCATTTGTCATATATTTGCAAATATTTGTCACTCCTGTGTGGGGAAGGGGGTTAGGATTATCAATTCATCGCATTTATTACCCTCTATGCCACATCCACATAAAAATCTTATATATCAATTTTTATTTTGAAAAATGTTATATCCACTGAAAGTATGTTTAAAAAGTTTGAAAATACAGTACCACCTGTTAACATTCTGCTAGACCTGTTTTATTTAGATCTATCTACATACACGAACACACACAGACACACACACACAGACACACACACACACACACACACACACACACACTTGCAAACCTTCCAAAACAGGTTGCAGATATCATTTAAGTTTCAGCACTAAATACTTCACCATGCATCTTCCAAAGAGTGGAATACTATTTCCTATGAAACCACATGATTGCCACACCAAAAAAGTCAACAATAGTGTTATCCAATATCCATATACAAATAAATAGTCTCCCTTTCCTTAGATATCTTTTCAAAACCCAGTGGTTCATAGCATTCGACTATTATGTCTCTTTAGTTCCCTCAATCCAGTAGAGACAAATGCTCCTTCCTTGGTCATTTGTGATATTAACTACTTGAATAGTCCAGGTCAGGCAACTTACAGAACATCCCACTTTCTAGATGTAGCTGTTTTCTCATCATTAAGTTTAGGTCAAACATATCTGACAAGAGCATGTATAGGAGTTTATTTTCCAGTGCATTATATCATTAGTTACTGCTTGCTAAATCAAAGTAAATTAAAGTCACACAGGCAAATTGGGATTAATGCACTAGCAGCTTTATTACTCAAAGGATTCCCCAGGAGAACTAGATTAAGAAATATATACCTGAAAGTTTTTAAGAGACTAGATCTTGAAGGTTCTCATCACAAAAAGGAAGTGGTAACTATTCAACATGTTGGAGGTGTTAGCTAACACTACAACGGTATTCATATTGTAATATAGAAGTGTATCAAATCAATATGCTACATCTTAAACTTACACAATCATATGTTAATTATATTACAATAAGAAATAAATTTTAAAAATTTAAATTTTATTTTCTAAAAAGTATAGCTTGGAATTATGGTGGGGCCTCTCTGCAAGACTAGATATCAGGATCCCTAATCCTTCACCATCCGAACCGAGAGGGAATCAAATGGCAGGCAAAAAAGCTGAGAAGCCAGATGCTAAGGAGAAGAAACCTGAAGCCAAGAAGGCTGATGCTGGTGGCAAGGTTAAGAATGGTAACCTCAAGGCTAAAACACCAAAGAAGGGGAAGCCCCACTGCAGCCGAAACCCTGTCCTAGTCAGAGGAATTGGCAGATATTCCCAATCGGCTATGTATTCGAGAAAGGCCATGCACAAGAGGAAGTATTCAGCAGCCAAATCCAGGATTGAAAAGAAAAAGAAGGAGAAGGTTCCTGCTATTGTCACAAAACCAGTTGGTGGCGACAATAATGGTGGTACCCGAGTGGTTAAACTTTGCAAAATGCTTAGGAAGGTGTTTGAAGATGAACCTCGGAAGCTGTTTGAGCCACGGCAAAAAAACCTTTCAGTCAGCATGTGAGGAAACTGTGAGCTAGCATCACTCCTGGGACCATTTTGGTCATCCTCACTGGGAGCCACAGAGGCAAGGGAGTGGTTTTCCTGAAGCAACTAAGCAGTGGCTTGCTACTTGTGACTGGACCTCTGTCCCTTAAAATCGAGTTCCTCTGTGTAGAACACACCAGAAATTTGTCATTGCCACCTCCACCAAAATTGCTATCAGCAGTGTGAAAATCCCCAAACACCTCATTGATGCTTACTTTAAGAAGAAAAAGCTGCGTAAACCCAGACACCAGGAAGGTGAGATCTTCAACACGGAGAAAGAGAAATACGAGATTACAGAGCAGCACAAGGTTGATCAGAAAGCTGTGGACTCGCAAATTCTGCCAAAAATCAAAGCCGTTCCTCAGCTTCAGGGCTACCTCCGCTCTGTGTTTGCTCTCACGAATGGAGTTTACCCTCACAAATTGGTGTTCTAAATTTCTTATAAAGAACCTAATTAAATAACGGATCCATCAAAAAAAAAAAAAAGTATAGCTTGAACCAAAAGTCAAAATAGGGATATCTACTTCTACCCATTGAAAATTACCAGTTTACTTCATCCATCTTACCATGGGTGGCTGACAAATGAAAAACCATGTATTCCCATCCCTGCTCTCAGCCATATAAATTTCACAAATTTACAATTGAAAAAGCAGATTTGCATGATGAAACTGTACTAAGCATACTTAAATAAAGCTTACCACAAAACAGAAATAAAGACAATATGTTCCTCCAAGTAGAGAAAGATAAAGACCGTGTCATAAGATGAGCAAACATTCTTCCTCCAATATTCAAATATTCTTCCTCCAATCATAAACATAAGGTGAGTCATTCCTCTAGGAGAAAAATAACGGTCCAGAAGGATAATCCAAATGCCATCCAATTCTAGGGAATGAGCAGGAAGCTTTCCCCCCTAAGGAAGGTAAAAACTGAGGTGCCTTGGTGGCTCAGTCGGTTAAGCATCCGACTTCGGCTCAGGTCACGATCTCATGGTCCCTGAGTTTGAGCCCCGCGTCGGGCTCTGTGCTGACAGCTCAGAGCCTGGAGCCTGCTTCGGATTCTGTGTCTCCCTCTCTCTCTCTCTCTCTCTCTCTCTGCTCTTCCCCCGTTCATGCTCTCTCTCTGTCTCAAAAATAAATAAACATTAAAAAAAAGAAGGTAAAAACTGACTCCTCTAGTGAACTTTTTAATTTCATTCACAATGGATTCTTAAAATAGACACACACAGAAATCCAGACTATTTATTCTATATAGTCAAAATGATCAATACATTATTTATGATTTATTCATTTTTCTTAATTCTGATAAAACCATTACTTATCCAAAAATAAAATGAGTATTTACCTAATTGTTTATGACTAATTTCTTTTTCATACCAAACTTTTTACTTCAAGTTTATTTTTTATATACAGAACACATTATGCTACCCTTTCTCTCGGGGTATTCTTCTAACAGTGTTGTCAAATAGAAATCTGTGCAAGCCATACATGTAAGTTCAAATTTTATAATCACCACATTAAAAAGCTTAACAGAAACATGTAAAAATGAGTTTAAAATTTTATTTAACCCAATCTTTCTAAAATATTGTCATTTCAACATTTAACCAATATGAAATTAATATTTAACAAAATATTTCATTCTTTTTTCACACTGTTGAAGTGTCCAGACTAGGTCTAAGATGGAGGTACTCATGCCAAGCTGCACATCAGCAAACTAAAACTAAATGTCTGTGATCAGCTCTCTCATGAAAGGATGGCCTATGTCTACCGATCAGCACTGGCTCGCTCAGCACAAATCACCTGACCAGCTTCAAAATTCCCTTTGCTCTATATAAGCACATGCCCAGTGTAACTTTCTTGTTTCTGCTCACTTTGCTCTATAAAACCCTCTCAGTTTGTACAACTCTCTGAAGCTCCTCTCTGTTTTCTAGACTGCCTGCTTCCCAATTCATGCATCACTAAATAAAAGTCAACTAGATCTGAAATTTTCTTTTAACAATACCCAGTCTTTGAAATCTGGAATGTATTATATACTCACAAAACATCTCATTACAGACTCTATAGATTCATCTGCAATACTTAGCATGTAGTTAATTTTTTTTTAATGTTTAATTTTTTTAAAACAGAGTGCAAGACGCAGAGGGGCAGAGGGAGAGGGATACACAAAATCTGAAGCAGGCTCCAGGCTCTGAGCTGGATGAGGGACTCAAATCCACGAACTGTGAAATTATGACCTGAGCCAAAGTCGGACACTTAACTGACTGAGCCACACTGGCTCCCCACTAGCATGTATTTAGATTTAATAAACCTACAATAAAAAAAGGACATTCATATACCTAAGTTTTCCAAAAAAACAAAAAATATTTCAATAAGTGCATCAAGTATCAGTTTTGAAATTAAAATTAAATTACAATTAAAATAAATTAAAAATTCAGGTCTTTATTCATACAATACACATTCCAAGTTCTTAATAGTTACAAGGGGTGGGGCACCTGGGTGGCTCAGTTGGTTGAGCGTCCGACTTCAGCTCAGGTCATGATCTCACCACTCGTGAGTTCAAGCCCCACATCGAGTTCAAGCCCCACATCGGGCTCTGAGCTGACAGCTTGGAGCCTGGAGCCTGCTTCGGATCCTGTGTCTCCCTCTCTCTCTGCCCCTAACCCACCCTCATTCTGTCTCTGTCTCTCTCAAAAATAAATAAACATTAAAAAAATCTTTTTTAAATAAAAAAAATAGTTACATGGGGTTAGTTGCTGTAGTATCAAACAAGGACGTCTAGAGAATCCATATCGACTTAGTGTCTGAGTAGAGATTCAGTGTTCACAATATACTTAGCTTTTTTTTTTTTTTTTTCAACGTTTATTTATTTTTGGGACAGAGAGAGACAGAGCATGAACGGGGGAAGGGGCAGAGAAAGAGGGAGACACAGAATCGGAAACAGGCTCCAGGCTCTGAGCCATCAGCCCAGAGCCTGACACGGGGCTCGAACTTATGGACCCCGAGATCGTGACCTGGCTGAAGTCGGACGCTTAACCGACTGCGCCACCCAGGCGCCCCAATATACTTAGCTTAAGAAAACTCATAGTTGAGGCTGGTAAGAATTTGATTATTTAGGAGAGACAAAGTATAAGTGATGTTGATACATGATTAATGGATGATAGATAGATAGATAGATAGATAGATGATAGAGTAAAATGTACAGTACATTTCATGTCACTTAAAACATCTGGAATTAGAGAAAGCATGATGGCTTGCTTTTGCTTCAGAACTAGGACTGTTTTGAGATTTGTTCTGAGCACCCCCCACACACAAAAAGTTAACATTGAAAATTAAAACACATTTAATTAACGTTAAAACACATTTTTAATATGACTTCATTCTCTGTTTTCCTCATTGGTTTGAATAAAGAGAAAATTTTCATTCTTCTCATTCATTTAAAAATGAGTGATAATTTTAAATATAAAATATAAATATATTCAATTGCATCACATAAGGAAACTTGCCATAGATAATTTAGGGTAACAAAAACCTGTTTTCCCATACTATACCACAAACACTTCTGGGTTTTTTTGTTTGTTGTTTTGTTTTGTTTTTTCCCTCCCCTCTACCACAAACATTTGTAATTTTGTAACATTAAATATGTCTTGCTTCATCAGCAGTGAAAATGGGAAATAGCTTCATTTTTGAAGACAACATGAACATTTTATTCCATTGCTATTTGTTTTGCTCCATCTCTCTGAACACAACAAAAGTATTTTATAGATGAGTAATCTTAGGCACCAAAGTCAAGCATTTATCGCCACAGTTCATACAACAAGCCACCACTGTGCTAACAACTCATTGTGAAGTTGACTTCTTGTCCATAAAGCCAGGAAATAATCAACGGCAGCATTTGCCAATAATTAAATTCATACTTAGGTTTCACATGTTTCAATAATGAGATGGGAGACTAGGCATAACAATAAAATGAGTAAACTTATAGGAAACAATTTATATTGAACCTGAAAAGACAAGTTTAGAGGTAGTAAACAATATCTATAATCTCATGAACAGTCTTTCTGAAGATTTATTGAACAGGTTTTTTTTCTTTCTGAGAATTTATTGTCAATCAGATAGCCACAAAAGACAAGTTCTTTAAAGGGCTTCAGTGGCAGGAGAGTTTCATGAATGGACCAATGGTTCATACTGCAACAAATCAAAGGGAAGGCCTGGGCTTCTGTAACTAGAGATCTTTATAAATGTCAGACTCCTGGTGATCTCAAGTATGGGTCTGATTTTCACACACCTCCATTGATTTCTACATGTGCTACAAAGGAACAGACCCTTTTCATTTATAGGAATAATTTGCTATATAAAAGAAAACCCTCCCAATTTTAGAAATATGCAGGGGTGGGTCATCTCCAGGATATTCTAAACATTGAAATTTGATTAAAGTTACTGCCCAAATGCAGTTTTCATGATTTCCATTTACAGAGCTTATTTTTTTTTAGATCGGTGAACCACATTTTCCCATGAAATAAAATGAACACCCATATGTTTTTAGTCATTTTGTGACAAAATTTGGATTCTTTCTCTTAAAGACTTTGGAGTTTGATTTATTGACCTAGGCTAGATAGGATTTCTTAACTACTGTTGGGTAAAAGGCTTCTTGTGACACACAATGGTCCTAATTCAGGCTCAGATAATGGCCCTAGGACAGCTAAAAATACATCACCCTGATGCATTTGTTACGGAAGTTGGATATTATCAATGCTTGTATAACTGTTCCTGTAGTAAAGGAAGATTTAAATTTTTATTGTTTCATGTTATAAGTGACCAATAAAATGAATAACATACATCCCATTATACAATTGGAGACAAGACCACTGACTTTTCTAGAAAATAGAACAAAAATACAAATATGAAAAAAGAACCTAAAGGCAACAAAACAAAATGATCTTGTAACCAAGTAACTTGCTCCTTCAATTATATTCAACTTCTATGTAGCTTTGCACATGTGTGCTACAATTTGCCCTAGGAATAATTTTTATCACTCACATTCTGCTAAATAAGCTAGTTTTTTTTTTTGTTTTTTGGTTGTCGTTTTTTCTATTTGCCTCACTGTAGTGTAAATGCCTAACAATTAGTTTTGATTGTAATGTAAGGACATTAAATTGTTGATGCCCAGGCATTGACTTCAAAGCCATCCATCTCAAATAAACATATTGTCAGCTACTATGCAGTGAGAAAAAGAGGCAGGCAGTCCCACTTAGGAAGTTCCCCTTTTAGAAAGCTTTGGGTGACCTAGATAACTGACTGCCAGAGTGACCCTGCTTCTCCCTTCCCATGCTTTAATTCTTGCTCTTATGTTTTAAATTCACCAACAGCAAACCCAAAAAAACCCTAGGAATCCCGCCTTTGATCCCAATAAAGGCAGAATTCTAGATCCTTGAATGAGCACCCTGTCTCTACCTGAGGCCTTGCTGTGTGGCCATGAGCACATGGTGTACCCTGCAGGATTTTTGAGTAATAAGCCTCGTTTCATCAAAGTTCTCTGCCGATGGCTGCTGAGCTGCGTCTCGCAGTTTGGAGAATCACAAGAGCCAGTCCAGCCACAGCACTGGCGCCGGTCAGAGAAACATCTGTGGGGCTCACCACAAACTGTACGGGCCAAATGAGTGCTCCAGGCATTGCTAGCCAATAGCATCACTATTGATAGACTGAGACCGACACAAAACACTCACTTTTCTGCAATTTGGTGTTGAGAGCACTTAGAAAATACATTTTAATGTTTAGAGCAAAGTTTTCATTTGTACCTGGCTACCTAGACATTTTTTTGCCCCAATTCCTGAAATGACAGAAAGAAATCATTTTCTCATGTAACAGAGACAACCTACTTAGCTACTTAGAACAACATGCTTTTGCCTTAGCCAATCCTCATTCTGGGCAACTAATTTGAATAGCTAGTTAATTTCTGCAAGCAGCATCTTCTATTTTCTCAGAAAATGAGGGGAAGCCTAGGTTGGAAGAGGAGGAACGGGAGAGAAAGACAGGCAAATACAGAAATAGAGTGGATAACTGCTGAGGCATGGCTAATCAGAAAGGACACTCCATGCATATTATGGACCCATTGTGATAATAAAATTGGAATAAAATTGCCTACCCAAACCACTTGAGACACTCTGCATCTTTAATTTTTAAAGTTATGAAGACACTTGACACAGAAGGGGATCAATTATCATGAGTTTGCGTGCAAATACTTACTTAAGCAAGGCAGTGGGTCAGAGTCAGTAGGAAAATTGCAGGCTTGCAGCCACGTAATGGCAACTAATTACACTATTCCAGGGCCCCTTTCCAATGGTCTCAGTTGGCATTAATGGTTATGGCTGATTTATTCTGAATCACTTTCAGGGGTCTGAAGTTATGATAAATTTATGTATTTGGTAAAGAAAACTGCTTCTGATAATGAATCCACCAAAACAATAAAACAAAAAGGAGTCCTCCAGTTAACTTGTTAGGTGCTCAAATCTTTGAGATGAATAGTTTGGCACATTTTAATCATGGAACGGGGCGTCTGGCTTAGTATATAGGCAGCTCCCAGATCACAATAACCCCTCTTACAATGGGCAACCTTGAACATACACATTTTGGGAAATAAAAATTTAGACTGTCTCCCTGTATGGAACATTAATAGAGTGCTTTATTTCATGTAAAATAAAGTAAATAAGGAGCTTCTCTTTGTGGTAATAGTTTTAAGGGTCCGTTCAGACACTGACTTGGTTTCAGATTATCAAGACAAATTCAATTTTTTGTTGTTGTTATACTATGAGATTAATCAGCTGATTTAATAGAAAAGTCTTTACACTTCTTCTTTGTTCCATTGCCACAAAATCTGGAGAGATTACCATTTCTGTAAGGTCAAGTCTGAGAAAAAAACAACAACAAATTGGTCTGGTAGACAAGAAAACTGAATTTCATTCCCAAGTCCATTAAATGAGCAGTCAGACATGCAGTGAACAGTAAAAATAAGCAATCTCCATTTACTGTCTTTATTCCTTTAAGGAAAAACTCACATCCCTCTAACCCTGTTGCCTATGCAAAAACTACCTAGCTAGATGCAACGTATTTTTCTCTTTCGATCTGTTAGTAATATGCCCATTAAGAAGTGAATTTAGTACTGGTAAATAAATTGCTTTTTCTTTCTGTTCTATTGAATGTAATGTTTTAATGTGTATTTAAAATTAATCATTACATATAAAAGTAATTCCATTCCACGGTATTTCCCTGAATCTCTTCCAAAGTATATCACCTTTACAGTAAATAAGCTTTGCTTGTGGGGAAAAAAATCCTCTTAACCATTAAAAAGAAAAAAGTATATGTTCTCAGCCTGCATGGCCACCTGTGTCACCACCTACACTGTGGGTGGACATGATATGCTGACCTCAATCAGATGCAGTAACCATGTCACCAAAAACAAGAAGAGATTACAGTGAATACTACACATGCCACCAAGAAGCTAATCAAATTTTAATGTCAGCTCCTCATTTTGCTAGCTTGAATTCTTAAAAACATAAAATATATATATTCCCATGTTTAGCATAATTAACATTACATGAAATGCATAAATGTGCATTCAGAGCCTCCCTTCCTTTTCCTACCTTTGCTGAAATGCCCACTTTATTTCTTCCTGAAATTTACAATCTATTTGAATTAGAAGAAGAGTGTTGGCACAATGCTGGGTAATACCTGGCTCGATGTTGAGTAAATGGGTCCACACTGGCATCCTTGAATGCACACACTTTGAAGAGGCAGGACTGAAAACTACCCCCCTCTATTGATACGTGGATCAATATGGTTAGTAGATGTAGTAGTTTTTCCTTCTTCCATCCTCTTTGTGGTCTGCTTGGGGGTAGGAGGCTATTAGCAGTGGAGTAGGAACTAACAGCATTACATGCTACAAAGAGCAATTGCCTGAGCAATTTTCCTAAGCCAGAGCCAAAGCAAAGCAATGTAATTCTCCCCCTCGCCTCTCTGTCAGCCACATGAGAGTGGAGCTGCACGGTGATCTCCACAGGGCAAATTCCGTGACAGAAACTGACTTCTGTGGCCAATTGCATGGCGGCATGGGTCTGTCTTAAGTAGGAATTTAAATATTGAATACTATGTACAGTTTTTTCTTTTCTTTTCTGGGGCTATCAAAAATAAAAACTTTAATAACACAGGTGTGTTTCCTTGACTTCTTTGGAAGAAAATACCTTCTAGCTAAAAAAAGATGCACAGTGTTATTTGAAAATATTAGTATTATCATTATCATTTGGTATTTTAATATCATTTGGTATTTTAATATCAAGTCCAGTGAGACAGTGGCCAAAAGTTCCATTTTAAGATTGTTCAAACTTATATCTTTCAGCTAATATATGTACAAAATATTCCTTGAGATCTGACCATTCAATGTAGAGTGTCTCTTTCCCCCTTTTAGAATGTCACATATTTCAAAACACTGTCTCTTCACATCTAAAGAGATAAGAGGCAAATAAAATGGAAAAGTTCAACTGCCAGATAAACCTTCTGTAGGCAACATTTAAAGAATCTGTTCTTCCCATATCCCAGGCCTGAAAATATAAGTAGATTGTATTCATTCAATCTAAAGGTTCAAAGCGCATGTAATCAATGTTCATTAAACAAGTAACTACCTGTACTTAACTTTCTTCTTCCAGTTCTAGCTTTGGATAGAATTTTACTGTTTCAATTTCAAATTCAAAGCTATGCAATTGTGATAGCCATTTATTTTGTACTTTTATATTGGTATTTTAATACCTTATTTAGGCTTATTTTCTTCTATTTAAATTTTTACATGTAATATAAAAAGTGATGATTTTTTCAAAAAGAAACAGTCTTCAAATAAAGTCACAATAAGGCAAAGGCTACAGTTGAGCAATCAATGAGATTGAAACACTATTTATTGCTCATTTTATGAAATCATAGAATCATCAATTCAGGAGATAATCTTAGAGATCATCTAATATAGCTCTCCTCATTTTCTAGAAGAAAAAGAAAAAATAATAAAAAAGTAAGGTTCAGAGGAAATAGGTGATTTGCTTATGACCGCATGACTAGTAGATGGCCAAGATGACACCAGACTGCTTCATTCCTGAAATATTGTTACTCTACAAGCTCCCTGAGAGAATAAAGATTAAAATAGAGTAGTAATTACAAGATAAATAGATAAATAGGTATTTAGGACCAACTAAACCAGGAAGGTGTCAAATAAAGGAAAAGTGCCTGAAAATGGTTAGTTTGGTAAGAATCCCAACAGGAAACAGATGACACACTCAAATTGGGATAATTGGATAATAAATGAAGTATTTACCAAGCTGTGGGCCAGATACAAAAAAGTCATAAAAGCTAGGCCAGAGTCCAGGCTAGAAAATCTGAGCTATTCCTATTCCTAGACCAAAACTGAGGAAGAAAGTGTGGCTCCAGGAAGCCAAAGCAAGGGTCCTCTAAGGAGGGCTACAAGGACAGGAGCTCTGACCTGTGGTCAAAGGACAGAGCTAAGGAGAAGTGATCCTGCAGGGAGGGAAGCAGGGGATTGAACTCACTGATGTCTCTCCCCACCGTCTGATCTCTTGCAGCAGACTACTTGCAGTAAGTTACCAGAGGGGAAGAGGACCTCTTGATATATGATCTATGTAGATCAGTCTCCCCGGACAGAGAGAAGAGTAGGAAGGGCAAAGTGAGGATCCAAAAAGGTACATTAAGGCATGCAGGTAAAATGTGAACAAAGAAAGAAATGACAGATAAAGAGCTTAAAAAAATCAATTGTAAAATTAGGAGCAAAAAAGTATTTACTCAAGCAAGGGGAGAATAGTGTAGAATGAGAAAGTTGTATGGGAGAATTAATAGACAGTAAGTTCAGGTTTTGGGAAAGAGGAAAAGAAGAGTTAATGGAGAGGAAGAGGGAAAGTTGAGGGCAAGAGAGAGAAGGTTGATGATGCGATGGGTATAAACATATTAAAGTGTAAAGAAAAAAATCATTTTTTCGTGTAAACCTGTTCTAGCCTGGGCTAGAGAGAAGTTTCTTTTTTTAAGTTTATTTATTTATTTTGAGAGAGAGACAGCAAGCAGAGGAGGACAGAGAGAGAGGGAGAAAGAGAATCCCATGTAGGCTCTATGCTGTCAGCAGGGAGCCCGACACAGGACTTGATCCCATCAACTGTGAGATCATGACCGAAGTCAAAACCAAGAGTCGGACACTTAACCGACTGAGCAACCTGGGTGCCCCAGAGAGAAGTTTCTATCAGACTGTTCTGCTCTAACAATTATACAGTATTAAATATACAGGCTTTAGGTGAATATTGAGAATTTCCAAATGACCTTAGCTGATGAAATATGTTCACTCCACCTAAAATCCTTTTCCTTTCCTTGCTTGGCATAAAAGACTCTTGCAGCATGTTGTTTGGTGTTAACTTTGCTCCCTTTCTAAGCATTCTCATTTGCCTGTGCTGCTTCTATCTACTACCAGCCCCCCATCCTTCCTGAACAGTCATCTGTGTGCATCTTCATCAAGACTGTCCCTTACAGATGCCGTCAACGTACTAAACCTATCCCTGGTCTACCATTTTCCTTCTGATACTGCTCTGTCTTGCTTCTGGTTATTTAGGATTTGATTTCTTCCACAGGAACCCTCAAGCTATACAGAAAACAAGAAAAATACACCAAGTATATGGGACTTATCTCCCAATATAATCAGGAAATAAAAGAATTTCCTTCCCTTTGCTGGGAGTGTCCTTATGTTTCTTGGCCCCTACCACATATCCATAGCTTTTCTTTTTCTTTCACCCACAAGCATTATTTCCAACTTTTCTCCAGAATTCTTTGCCAATCAAAAGATAGACTTTCTTTGCTAAGACGTTTACCAACTTGGAATGAAATATTTTGTGCTTATAATTTAATTTAGGATTATGCTATCATTGACCTAGAGTTTTTATTTTCTTTTGAGATTTCATTGGCCTCTGGAAGTCTCAATCCCTGCATCTATAAAAGATAAATAATAATAGCGTCTTCCTCATAAGTTGTTAAAATGATATGAGATAATCCATGTAAAGTGCTGATTACAGCACAGCAAATAATAAAAGCTCTTTAAATGTTAACTGTTATTATTATTACTCCGTAAATGGCTGTCCATGACGGGCAAATGATTTACTGCAAAGAATGGTAATGTAGCAGCTAAGGGGTCAAAGCTCCTCTCCCAAGGATAAAGATGAAAGAAAAATGCCACCCCCATTAGAATCCCTTGGTATCAATGATTAAGATCATCTCTAATGACAAGCTAGTCTTTTTCTCAGAAATGGCACATATTTATCCCCATCAATCAGATTAGCCACTCTAGAATAAAGTTACATTTTTTTCATGGTGACCTTATTTTTCCATAGCTTGTGTTTAATGAATCATATTTGGGGCATTCAACTTAATCTTGAAAAAACTAATAGAAATATTGCAGAGCATAGTTGTATAGACATTTTGAAAATCTTTGATAAATAGCTTTGTAAATGGATCCTCACATGCATGATAGTACTAGAAAGACCTCTGTGCTAGAAGAACACAATCTAAGGAAGAATATAGGCCAGCTGACTGAAATGAAAAATATGATCTGAGGCTGAAATAGAATTAATGGAACCATACAAAACCACCCAAATTAAAACCACCACCAGATTATTCCTGAGATGGTTAGTATATATGGTGAAATAATTAAATATGATCCTTTAGTTTTTAATTGGTTTATAATTGAAAAAAAGAAAAGTAACCTAACAAATACCTTGTACCCACTCTCAGATTTAATAAACATGTTTTCACATTTTCTTTAGGTAATTGTGGAAAGACATAAAACAGTAAAGGTTTGATCCAAGTTCTTCTTGTGTGTGCAGCCTAATTCATTCTATTCCATGCCATCCCCATTACATTCTAGACAAACTGAAAGGTATACTTTCCAACAATGTTTTTACACTTTTTACACACAAACGTATAATATGTTGTGCGTGTCTATGTACAACATATATTATTCTTAATATTCAAATTTTTGAATAATAGGCCTTGTATTGTATGAGTTCTTAAGAGTTTGTCTTTTTCTCTCAACATTTTCCTGCTTATTTTCTTTATTCATTGTGACTGCTGAATATAAAATTATCCACTTCTAATAATGGATATTTTTTTAAATTTTTTTATATAAACAATGTCGCATTGAATGCCCTTGTACATATTTTCTTGTGCACATATGCAACAGTTTTTCTGAAGTAAATACAGCACTTAGAAGTGGAACGCTGGATCCTGATCAACTTAACCAGATATTGCCAAATCATTCTGAAAACTTGCTGTATCAATTTATACAACCACTACCGAAATACAAGGGTCCCCTTTATTCCATATCCTCACCAGCGCGTGGTATGGACAAAATTTCTTAAATGTTTATTGTTCTGGTGAATGCAAAATCAATTTTTTGTTTAGATTTTATATAAAAGCCAAAATTAAAACAAATTTTAAAGTGAATGCCTTTTAAGCAGTAAATTCCAGGATTATGAATTTGAAGTATCTTACTAAATTTCCATGTAACCCATTTCGTATCTGTGTAGACTGTTACCATGTGTGACATCCACAGTGAATTGCGCAAAGAGTAAGTGAAACGGCAGATTCCCTTTCTTTCCAAAGCAAAGAACAAGGTTTGTTCCATCTCATTTTCCTCAGACTCAAAATTACCTAAACCCTTGAAAAAAAAGCTCACTTAACTATAAATGAGCCTTGAAAGTTAATTTACACTTTCTAGATAGGAACATTCTTAGAAATCCTGTTTTCTTCTCCTTCTTCTCCCCTTCTGTCCCACACCTTCTTCTTTTCCTTTTCCTCCTGTTTGACACTTTTTTCTTCCCTTAAGAAAAGCCTATTTAAATACACTCAGTTGTAAAGTTGGACTGGTTAGCCACTTCTTAAACGTGGCAAAGATTACAACTTCCCACACAGGTTTTGCATTTGAGTCTTTTCATTAATACAGCCAGCAGGATTTGAGGATTTCATTAACTCTTCATTAGGAGTTAGACAATTCTAATAAACCTATCTTTCTTCTATAAGGCTAACTTACCCAGTTGTTTTATTTCCATTACAGTAATGTTAAAATCTGTTCTCAATAAAATTTTCTGCAAAAAGTACCTTTGTTCCTAAAGTTAGTCTCTAGAAGATATTTATTTTTTTCTTAATGAAATGAAACTTTCTGCAAGATCCCACATACCAGCAAGAACTGTATAAACTAAGGGTTATTAACTAAGGGGTTACTACTTCATTGTTATTATTGATATTCAAGTATGTATATGGTCATATTTTTATTTAAATAATGACAGTTTGCTGGAGTCAGTCTTATTTTCAAAATTATAAAAAGAATTTAAGCTCTTGTGAAATAATCAAAATATAGCTTTTTAAATATACAGTCTATGTTACTTTATAAGACTCTATATCTGACTTTTATGACTGATATTTTAATGATTTGTTAAAAAGCAAATAGTATACTTGTGCCTGGGTGGCTCAGTCGGTTAAGCGTCCAACTTCAGCTCAGGTCATGATCTCGTGGTCTATGAGTTTGAGCCCCGCATCAGGCTCTGTGCTGACAGCTCAGAGCCTGGAGCCTGCTTCAGATTCTGTGTCTCCTCTCTCTCTGCCCCTCCCCAACTCATGTGTGTGTGTGTGTGTGTGTGTGTGTGTGTGTGTCTGTCTGTCTCTTTCTCTCAAAGATAAACATTAAAAAAAAAACCTAAATAAATAAATAAACTGTTTTGCCTAAATTTCAAGGCCATCAATAATTTAACCCAACCCATTTGTACTGATTGATCTTGTTATTTCTGTATCCACACTCTACACCTCCACCAAATTTCTTATCAATTTCTTATCTTTGTTCATCAAAAACGTTTGATATGTTTTCCCTCTGCATCATGGACCTACTATAACTTTTACATCAACACTTTTACATTCATTTCCTATTGCTGATACAACAAAGTACCACAAATTTAGCGGCTTAGAACAATACAAATGTCTTATCTTACAGTGTCATAGGTTAGAAGTCCAATACAGGTCTCACAGGGCTAAAATCAAGGTGTCATGGGGCCTGTGTTCATTTTCCAGGTTTTAGAGGTCACCCTTATTCACTGGCTTATGGCCTGCTTCTGTCATCTTCAAAGCCAGCAATGTTACATTTTTCTCACCATTCTTCCATAGTCATATCTCCCCATCTCCTACCAATGCTATGGTGGCATCTCCAATTTTAATGACTCATGTAATCAGTTTGACTTTACCCAGGGCAATCACCTCATCTCAAGGTCCTTAACTTATGCACAACTGCAAAGTCCCTTTTGCCATGTACGGTGATACATTCATTGGTTCCGGGGATTAGCACACAGAAATCTTTGGGAACCATCATTCTGCCTGCCACAATTTTCATCTTTTCCTGCCACCTAACAAAGTTTACTTCTTTCCACAGAGAATAAGAGCATGCACTGAGTTGTTCAGACTGAAAAATTTCACTCAATTCAACTTCCTATTTTACAAGTAAGTCCAAGAGTCTCATTGCTGCCAAATGACAGATTATTAGCAAATATTTGTTAAATGCTAAATGAAGTAGGGGTGCCTGGGTGGCTTAGTGGGTTAAGCATCCAATTTCAGCTCAAGTCATGATTTCACGGTTTGTGGGTTCGAACCCTGCGTCGCAGGGCAGAGCCTGGAGACTGCTTCAGATTCTGTGTCTCCCTCTCTCTCTGCTCCTCCCCCACTTTTGCTCTGTCTGTCTCTCAAAAATAAATAAACATAAAAAAAAAAATTTAGGGGCAACTGGGTGGCTCAGTCAAGCCTCCGACTACTGCGCTCAGGTCATGATCTCATGGTCAGTGAGTTCGAGTATCATGTTGGGCTCTGTGCTGACGATCAGGGCCTAGAGCCTGCTTTGGATTCTGTGTCTCCCTCTCTCTCTTCCCATCCCTCGCTCACACCCTGTCTGTCTCTCAAAAATAAATAAACATTAAAAAAAATTTTTTTTAATGTTTAAGGCTAAATGAAGTTACTTGCCTTTCTAGGCCCAGTTCAGATAATAACACTGTTATGAAGCATCACGTAATTATGTCAGCTTAAATTAATTTCTCAACCAAACTTTCTCTAGCATTTATTATCTGACCACTAATTTGTATTCTATCATTTATTTTATACAAGGACAAAAAACAAATATTACTTTTCTACTCTTAGAACTATATTTATTATGTTTCATTTTTAATTTCTATTATATGATCATGTTTTAGACTTTTCCCTTTATTTCATTTTTCAATTATTCATTCCACTGTGCATTCTCCATATTTTATGTGCCACATTTCATTAGCCTGGGTCAGTTCTGTGCCTAAAGGCAAGATCTGTTCCTTAGTTTATTTTCCTTCTCAACTCACCTTGGTAATTCTCCTTGCCAAAAAACGCACTAAGGCAGGGGGAAAGCATAGAGACAGATTTTCCATGCTTTCTCTACTTTTCCAGCATTTCTGACCGTAGCTGGTGTGGCAACTCAGCTTGGATTAGCACCCTGGGCCTAACTGTCTTGAATTTATGAAGAAGTATGAAGCCCCACATAAGTCTCAGGACTATGTGTCACTTTATTTTTTCTACCAGGAAGAATAAGTTTCACTCTTCACTGCCAGGCCAGTGTCCAGAGCATTCCCTACATATAGTAAGCACTTCATAAACATTTATCAAATGAATAATTGAAAGGATGAATGAAAGACTGACATAAAAATTAGACTCTGAGTTAGTGTGTCTAATTTTTCAATGCAGGAGTGGAGTAGGTAGGTAAATTTGGTTACCCTATTTTTCTCAACCCACTTTGGATACTATTTCCTGGAAATCCCATGCATTAGGGATAATATATTTTTTTAGGATATACATGTGATTTTTTCAAATGTCAAAAGCCAATACATTGTCTTCTAAAAATGTTAAGGAAAAACCCAAGACAACCATTTTGGCTCAAGAATTAAGTAGTAAAGTCTTGTGTAACAGAATTCAAAGTAACAGAATTATTCCAGAAGTATTTCAAAAATGCTTTTAGTCCTTATGCTATTTTTAAAGAATGCCTCCCTCTAAAACGACTTTATTGAAAAACACCACATCTTATGAAGTTAGTATTTCATTACACTTTTTTGTATGTCTTTCTTCTCTCCCAGATCTTGAACTCCTTGGTGTGTTTGACATATCTTTGTATCCTTAGAACCTAGGACAGTTTCTATTTCTTTTTTAAAAATGTAAATAAATGGATGAGTATGCATCCTACTTGGTATCCTTTTTTCCTCAGATATCTGTCAAACATTAATGTGTGCAGGAGGAGGAGCCAAGATGGTGGAACAGCATGGAAGTTTCTTTTGTGTCTCGTGTGCATGCAATACAGCCAGAACAACACTAAACCATCCTGCACACCTAGAAAACTGATCTGAGGATTAACACAACAATCTGCACAACCTGAACCACAGAACTCAGCAGGTACACAGCGCTAGAGGTGAACTTGGGGAGCGAGTAGCTGCAGAGGGCAGGGAGGGCAGAGAGAGGATGGAGATGGGGAGTGTGGGATACAGAAAAAGCATCCCCCCGAAAGCAGCTGGAGAGAAAGTGGAAAAGTATAAACAGTCGCAGGGACTGAACTAAAAGGGAAGAAAGGAGAAAAGAGAAAAGAGAGGGTTTAAATTCCATTAAGACTGTAAACAAGGGCAGTGCAAAGGCTGTAACTCCGTAGCTTGATACCTGGTGGTGCTCTGGTGGGAAGGACAAATCCCCAGAAGCAGAGTAAAGTCCGGAGGTCTTTGGGCCACACAGGGAGAGCCGGTTCCCCTGCTGGGAGGACACCTGGTAGACGCTGTGTGACTCCCCCAAAGGCAAAGGCGCCAGTGGACCCAGGAGAACAACCACATTCACTGGTGCTAGAACAAGGTCGCTGGGGGTGAAGCCTGGTGCCAGATGTATGTTGAGATTTACCATAATCCCTGAAATGCTGCTGCTACATGATCGCGTGAACTTTTTCTGGGGCGGGCTGGCATCCAGCCACAGTCTCCAAGCGTCGGAAGTAGCACGGTCCAGCGAACATTCCTGGGTGTGGCCGGCACCCGGCCATTGTTCAGTGAGACCCTCCCGCAGAGGGGCAGAATGGGTCAAAGCCACAGCCCCTCAGAAATAAAGGGTCAGGAAAAGAAGCCGCATGTGAGATAAAACTCAGGAGGGTGGTTCTGCCTAGAGCTTGGTCACAGACAGTGTAAAAGCAGTGAGTGGACGGAAGCCAAAGACAAAGTGAGGGTGCACGATTGCTGATCGGAGAGAGCAGAGTTCTGATACTAGAGACTGGTAGCTGGGTGACGCCATTTTTACCGCTCCTGCGTGTGTGTGCACACACCTACAAGCACCAGAACAATCCACCCCAGTAGGCTAGAAGCGCCATCTAGTGGAGAAAGGAGCTGTTACACTAAGCCCCGCCCAACTGAGCCAACCTCAGTCTTCAAGAACACAGGTCTCTCTGCCTGCTTAGTTTATGGACTATGAAGCACTTCATAGTTTGACTTCTAGGGGAAAACGAAGTGGTATCAGTCATACTTCAGTCTGTTCACTAGTCCATCTATTCAATTTCCTTTCTTTTTTTTTTCTTTTTTCTCTTTTCTGTTCTTTTTCTTGAATACAGAAAGAGAAAAAAAAATTCATTTTTATTTTCAATTTTTAATAAAAATATTTTTCTTTAATTTTTTTCTACTATATTTTTTACTTTGGTGTAAATTTTTTCAAATTCTATTTTACTTCCATCATTTCACTTTATTCTACTTCAGTGTTCTCATTTTTTCAAACTTTCAAACAATTTCCCTTTTTTTATCTTTCCCCCTTTTTCTCTAATCTATCAAGCCCCTTTCAACACCCAGACCAAAACACACCTAGGATTTAGCATCATTTGATTTTGTGTGTGCTTGTGTTTTTAATTTTTTAATTTTAATATTTTTCAATTTTTATTTTTTTACCTCATTAATTCCTTTTCTCCCTTCAAAGTGATGAAATGAAGGAATTCACCCCAAAAGAAAGAGCAGAAAGATATGACAGCCAGGGACTTAACCAACACAGATACAAGCAAGATGTCTGAACCAGAATTTAGAATCACGATAATAAGAATACTAACTGGAGTCAAAAATAGATTAGAATCCCTGTCTGCAGAGATAAAAGATGTAAAAGCTAGTCAGGTTGAAATACCAAATGCTATAACTGAGCTGCAATCTCAAATGAATGACATGGCAGCAAGGATGAGGCAGAACAGAGAATCAGTGAAATAGAGGACAGACTTATGGAGAATAATGAAGCAGAAAAAAAGAGGGAGATTAAGGCAAAAGAGCATGATTTAAGAATTAGAGACATCAGTGACTCATTAAAAAGGAACAACATCAGAATCATAGGGGTCCCAGAGGAGGAAGAGAGAGAAATAGGGGTAGAAGGGTTATATGAGCAACTCATAGCATAAAACTTTTCTAACCTGGGAAAAGACACAGACCTCAAAATCCAGGAAGCACAGAGGACTCCCATTAGATTCAACAAAAACCAACCATCAACAAGGCATGTCACAGTCAAATTCACAAAATACTCAAGCAAGGAATGAATCATGAAAGCAGCAAGGGAAAAAAAGTCCTTAACCTACAAGGGAAGGCAGATCAGGTTTGCAGTAGACCTATCCACAGAAACTTGGCAGGCCAGAAAGGAGTGGCAGGATGTATTCAGTGTGCTGAATCAGAAAAATATGCGGCCAAGAATTCTTTATCCTGCAAGGCTGTCATTCAAAATAGAAGGAGAGATAAAAAGTTTCCCAGACAAACAAAAATTAAAGGAGTTTGTGACCACTAAACCAGCCCTGCAGGAAATTTTAAGGGCGAAAGATGAAAAAGCAAATAAATAAATAAATAAATACCAAAAGCAACAAAGACTTTTAGAAAGGACCAGAGAACACCACCAGAAACTCCAACTCTACAAGCAACATAATGGCAATAAATTTATATCTTTTAGTACTCACCCTAAACGTCAATGCTCTAAATGCTTCAATCAAAAGACACAGGGTAACAGAATGGATAAGAAAACAAGGTCCATCTATATACTGTTTACAAGAGACCCACTTTAGACCTAAAGACACCTTCAGATTGAAAGTAAGGGGATGGAGAACCATCTATCATGCTAATGGTCAACAAAAGAAAGCCAGAGTAGCCATACTTATATCAGACAATCTAGACTTTAAAATAAAGACTGTATGAAGAAATGAAGAAGGACATTATATCATAATTAAGGAGTCTATCCACCACGAAGACCTAACAATTGTAAACATTTATGTGCCAAATGTGAGAGCACCTAAATATATAAATCAATTAATCACAAGCATAAAGAAACTGATTGATAATAATACCGTAATAGTAGGGGACTTCAACCCCCACTTACAACAATGGATAGATCATCTAATCAAAAAATCAACAAGGAAACAATGGCTTTGAATGACACACTAGACCAGACGAACTTAACAGATATATTCAGAACATTTCATCCTAAAGTAGCAAAATATACATTCTTCTCCAGTGCACATGGAACATTCTCCAGAACTGGGACACATACTAGGACACAAATCAGCCCTCAACAAGTACAAAAAGATTGAGATCATACCATGCATATTTTCAGACCACAACACTATGAAACTCGAAATCAACCACAAGAAAAAATGTGGAAAGGTAACAAATACTTGGAGACTAAAGAACATCCTACTAAAGAATGAGTGGGCTAACCAAGAGTTTAAAGAGGAAATTAAAAAGTTCATGGGAGCCGGGGTGCCTGGGTGGCTCAGTCAGTAAAGCGTCTGACTTCGGCTCAGGTCATGATCTTGCGGTATGTGAGTTCAAGTCCCGCATCGGGCTCTGTGCTGACAGCTCAGCCTGGAGCCTGCTTCAGATTCTGTGTCCCACCCCCTCTCTGCCCCTCCCATGCTCATGCTCTATCTGTCTCTGTCTATCAATAATAAATAAATGTTGAAAAAAATTTTATAAAAAAAAATAAAAAATAAAATAAAATAAAAAAGTTCATGGAAGCCAATGAATATGATAACACCACAACCCGAAACCTCTGGGACACAGGAAAGGCAGTCATAAGAGGAGAGTATATAGCAATCCAGGCCTTTCTAAAGAAGGAAGAAAGATCCCAGACTCACAACCTAAACTTACACCTTAAAGAGCTGGAAAAAGAACAGCAAATAAAACCCAAAACCAGAAGAAGGCAGGAAATAATAAAGATTAGAGCAGAAATTAAAGCTATTGAAACCAAGAAAACAGTAGAACAGACCAATGAAACCAGAAGCTGGTTCTTTGAAAGAATTAACAAAATTGATAAACCACTAGCCAGTTTGATCAAAAAGAAAAAGGAAAGGACCCAAATAAATAAAATCAAGAATGAAAGAGGAGAGATCACAACCAACAGAGCAGAAATAAAAACAATAATAAGAGAATATTATGAACAATTATATGCCAATAAAATGGGCAATCTGGAAGAAATGGACAAATTCCTAGAAACATATACACTACCAAAACTGAAACAGGAAGAAATACAACATTTGAACAGACCCATAACTAGTAAAGAAATCAAATTAGTAATCAAAAATCTCCCAAAAAACAAGAGTCCAGGGCCAGATGGTTTTCCAGGGAAATTCTACCAAACATTTAAGAAAGAGTTAACACCTATGCTCTTGAAGCTGTTCCAAAAAATAGAAATGGAAGGAAAACTTCCAAACTCTTTCCATGAAGTCAGCATTACCCTGATTCCAAAACCTGACAGAGACCCCACTAAAAAGGAGAAATATAAACCAATTTCCCTGATGAACACGGATGCAAAAATCCTCAACAAGATATTAGCCAACCAGATCCAACAATACATTAAAAAAATTACTCACCACGACCAAGTGGGATTTATACCTGGGATGCAGGGCTGGTTCAATATCTGCAAAAAAAAAAAAAATGATGTGATTCATCACATCAATAAAAGAAAGGACAAGAACCATATGATCCTCTCAATAGATGCAGGGAAAGCATTTGACAAAATACAGCATCCTTCCTTGATAAAAACCCTCAAGAAAGTAGGGATAGAAGGGTCATACCTCAAGATCATAAAAGGCATATACAAAAGACCCAACTCTAATATCATCCTCAATGGGGAAAAACTGAGAGCTTCCCCACAAAGGTCAGGAACACAACAGGGATGTCCACTCTTGCCACTGTTATTCAACATAAGTATTGGAAGTCTTAGCCTCAGCAATCAGACAACACAAAGAAATAAAAGGCATCCAAATCAGCCAGGAGGAGGTCAAACTTTCACTCTTTGCAGATGACATGATACTCTGTATGAAAAGCCCAAAAGATTCCACCAAAAAACTGCTAGAACGGATTCATGAATTCAGCAAAGTTGCAGGATATAAAATCAATGCACAGAAATTGTTTGCATTCCTATACACTAACAATGAAGCAACAGAAAGAGAAATCAAGGAATCAATCCCATTTACAATTGCACCAAAACCCATAAAATACCTAGGAATAAATCTAACCAAAGAGCTGAAAAATCTATACCTGAAAACTATAGAAAGCTTATGAAAGAAGTTGAAGAAGACACAAAAAAATGGAAAAAGATTCAATGCTCCTGAATAGGAAGAACATATATTGTTAAAATGTCAATACCACCCAAAGCAATCTACATATTCAATGCAATCCCTATCAAAGTAACACCAGCATTCTTCACAGAGCTAGAACAAACAATCCTAAAATTTGTATGGAACCAGAAAAGACCCCAAATAGTCAAAGCAATCTTGAAAAAGAAAATCAAAGCAGGAGGCATCACAATCCCGAACTTCAAGCTATACTACAAAGCTGTAATCATCAAGACAGTATGGTACTGGTACAAGAACAGACACTCAGATCAATGGAACAGAATAGAGAACCCAGAAATGGACCCACAAATGTATGGCCAACTAATCTTTGACAAAACAGGAAAGAATATCCAATGGAATAAAGGCAGTCTCTTCAGCAAGTGGTGCTGGGAAAACTGGACAATGACATTCAGAAGAATGAACCTGGACCACTTTCTTATACCATACACAAAAATAAACTCAAAATGGATGAAAGACCTAAATATAAGGAAGCCATCAAAATCCTCCAGGAGAAAGCAGGCAAAAACCTCTTTGATCTTGGCTGCAGCAACTTCTTACTCAACACCTCTCCAGAGGCAAGGGAAACAAACACAAAAATGAACTACTGAGACCTCATCAAAATAAAAAGCTTCTGCACAGTGAAGGAAACAATCAGCAAAACTAAAAGGCAACTGATGGAATGGGAGAAGATATTTGCAAATGACATATCAGATAAAGGGTTTGTATCCAAAATCTACAAAGAACTTATCAAACTCAACACCCAAAAAAACAAATAATCCAGTGAAGAAATGGGCAAAAGACATGAATAGACACTTCTCCAAAGAAGACATCCAGATGGCCAACCGGCACATGAAAAAATGCTCCACATCACTCATCATCAGGGAAATACAAATCAAAATTACAATGAGTTACCACCTCACACCTGTCAGAATGACTAACATTAACAACTCAGGCAACAACAGATGTTGGCGAGGATGCGGAGAAAGAGGTTCTCTTTTGCACTGCTGGTGAGAATGCAAACTGGTGCAGCCACTCTGGAAAACAGTATGGAGGTTCCTCAAAAAATTAAAAATAGAACTACCCTACGACCCAGCAATTGCATTACTAGTTATTTATCCAAGGGATAGAGGTATGCTGTTCAAAGGGACACATGGACCCCAATGTTCATAGCAGCACTATCAACAATAGCCAAAGTATGGAAAGAGCCCAAATGTCCACTGATGGATGAATGGATAAAGAAGATGTGGTACATATATATACAATGGAATATTAGTCCGCAATCAAAAAGAATGAAATCTTGCTATTTGCAACTACATGGATGGAACTAGGGGGTATTATGCTAAGCGAAATTAGTCAGAGAAAGACAAATATCATATGACTTCACTCATATGAGGACTTGAACACACAGAACAGATGAACATAAGGGAAGGGAAGCAAAAATAATAGAAAAACAGGGAGGGGGACGAAACATAAGAGACTCTTAAATATGGAGAACAAACAGGATGTTACTGGAGAGGTTGTGGGAGGGGAGATGGGCTAAATGGTTAAGGGGCATTAAGGAATCTACTCCTGAAATCATTGTTGCACTATATGCTAATTTGGATGTAAATAAAAAATAAAATTTAAAATCAAACAAACAAAAAAACATTAATATGTGCAAAGGACTGAGAAAATGCATGTTTCCTGCCATCATGGAATAATAATGATAGCTCCAAATAAAGAATTATCTGTCTCCATATATAAGGCTCTTAGTTATAGACAAATCAAGATGTCCTTCCTAGTATCTCAAGACCTCATAATCAGATTAGCTTTCAATTTGCAATAATTAAATAAAGCCTCCTAGCCCTTGGATATGATATCTATGGTTTCTCTTCATATTCAAAATGCTGCATTCCTCTATTCTTAACAGTAAGCCTAGCTAGGTGGAAAGTGTTGCATAAGGAAAAAAGAAACATATATTTTGGCATATATAGCATTTAAAAATGTTTATTCCCGTATACACCTAGTTTATTTTGGAAAAAATTATCTAATTGATGCTTGGATTTAAATAATTTTTTATGTCATTATATTTTTGCATTTATATCGGTAGGGTACACTAGCATTATTATTCTTTACAACTTTAAGAGTTCAAGAACAGAGAAAAAGTATACTTTTCATCCTAGTTCACTGATGATGAAACAGGAGCATGAGCCATTTAAGTACCTTATTCTAAGTCATATAATTAGTCCCGATTAAAATCACTGTTGGAAATCAAAGCTGTTTGTTCAGTGGGTTCAACAATGAGCCATTCATTTTCCTTGGACTTTTGCATAAGTAATAGCAACTCAAGTTTAAGAACAATCCCAGTGGCCATAATATCTATATTCATTCTACATTAGAGGATTTAATTTTCTGTTTATGAATTCAGCATATTTCTCTGAATTGGATGAAGTTCAGTGTTTTATTATAGGAAATTGTATTTTTTCCTGTACGTTGTCAGGAAACAGTTACCCAATTTTACTAAGTTATAACAATGGTTCTTATCCAAAAAACTGTTAGAAGTCATGAAAATGAAATCAATTTACTGGCTCCACTCCCAGATTAAGGATTGCTTTATGAATAAATAATAGATGGCATCTAAAAGGGGAATGGAAAGTTTATATATTATCATACTACTTCTTACTTTTCATATTTAGTAATGAAATGGTTATTATTTGGAATTGAGATGCCTCAAGTTGTGGTGATACTTTACTAACAACAACAACAACGACGACAAAAACCTAGGTATCATCACCATCATTTTAAATAATTAGAAAGCTAATTTTGTAAAATATAGATCTTCCTCAACCTATGATGAGGTTATAGCCCAATAAACCCTTCATAAATTAAAAATATCAGAAGTTGAAAATGCATTTAATACACTGAACCTATCAAACATCATAGTTTAGCCTAGCTACCTTAAAGGGGCTCAGAACACTTACATTAGCCTACTGTTGGCCAAAATTAACTAACACAAAGACTATTTTATCATAAAGTGTTGACTACCTCATGGAATTGACTGAATACTGTGCTGAGAGTGAAAACAAAATGGCGCTCTGGGTACAGAACTGTTCTAAATATATTGGTTGTTTACCCTCATGATCCCATGGCTGAGAAAGCTGCAGCTCGCTGCCTCATCCAGCATCACCAGAGAGCAGGGTACCCATATCACCAGCCCGGGAAAAAGTCCAAATGCAAAATTCAAAGTGTGGTTTCTACTAAATGTGTGTCACTTTCATACCAGCAGAAATTCAAAAAATCACAAGTCAAA
Source organism: Panthera tigris (assembly GCF_018350195.1). Classification (NCBI taxonomy): domain Eukaryota; kingdom Metazoa; phylum Chordata; class Mammalia; order Carnivora; family Felidae; genus Panthera; species Panthera tigris. Next base: position 40,498,989 of record NC_056668.1, on the reverse strand, counting down.
CACTGTCATAAGAAGGAAACATCTGTACTCATATCCACTGGCAATTTCAATATTTCATGAATATAGATACTATGACACATGTCTTTTACTTCATTCTCAATTTTTCTTCCCCAGCCTATTCCCATTTTATCTTTCTATTGATCACCTACAAAGTAAATATGCCCACTCAGAGGTTTGCTTGACAAACCCCCATCATATGTGAATTTTGTAGCATTGCATGAGGAATTAGCATTTTGGCCAAGTATTTTCTATCCTTATTCTTATTATTCTGTAGAACTGGATAAAATTAACAAAAGATTAATAATGGTACAAATATAACGTCATAAGTAGACTGTTACAAATGCAAGACAAAACATAAGAAATCAAAGGAGAAAAACTGACAAAATTAGAGATTTTGATTGAAAAAAAGGAACAAAATGAACAGGATTATCTTGACACACTTATAGCTAAAACATATTGCATTAGAAAGAAGAATAGGAACTGAGTGTAGCCCTCCTCTCTTTTCATCCCATAATCCTTAGCTAAATAATTTTATCTTCACGTGAGACTTCAATTCAAAACTATACTCCTTTAGGCAATGAATATTTCTCTACTACAAAGACCTCTTTTCTAGTTCCAAACACACTTATCAATGATCTATTTCATGCCTCCTCTTGCTTGTCTTAAAAATGTCACTGCCATGCATTTGATACATTGATAACATCCCTAACCCTTCCCTCTCCTTTACCTGCCACATCCAAATCCATCACTAACTTATTACTTGTTTTCTCTGAATTATTTCCTAAATTTATTCATTTCTCTCCATTTACAATTCACCACCCTATTCCAAGCCACCATCTCTGACAATATCCACCTAACTTTTCTAATTCTACTACTTCTCTCCTCTAACCCATTATCCACATGGCAGCCACACTGACCTTTTAAAGTGTAATAATAATAATAATAATAATAATAATAATAATGTTATGTTCCTGCCTAAAATCTTTCAGGAAAAAGACAAACATGATTTCCAGATCATGATCAAGCCACTAAGATAGCTCTCAAACCAAATCTAATATCATGCTTCTCCTTGCTCTCTCCTATCATAATCATCTCTCAGTACACATCCTCACTTATACTTCCTCCCACCACAGAATCTCTTTGTTCATGCTCTTTCTTCTAGTTAGACTGTTCTTACTCCCTTCTTCACCTCATCAGTTCTTGTTCATCCTTCAGAACTCAACCCTCTGCACTTTTATAGGTCAAATTACCCTCTTGGCAAGGTCAAATTGTCTGATCATATGTCCTAAAGATCTAGGCATGTCTCTTTTATTACACTTATTGTGTCACTGTTTTACCAATGTCTGTCTCCTTCAGTAGGCTGTGAACTTGAAAAGAACAAGAGGGCCTATGATTTTACTCATCATGATAATCCCAAGGTAAAGCGAGTGAATGCATATAGTAGATGTTCAAAAAATATTAGTTTAATATGACCACCAATTAAAAGTAATTAACTGCAATAAACAATTACAAAGGAAATTTTAAAGATAACACTACCTAAACAAAAACATGAAACACTTAGGGGTAAATTTAGCAAAGTAAGTGAAGAACCTATACACTAAAAACTAAAAAAAAAAAAAAAAAAAAAAAAAAAAAAAAAAAAAAAAATTATGAGGCAAAGTAAAAATGAAAAAAAGAAATGGAGACATGCCATTTTAATGGATTGGAAGATTCAGTATTGTTGAGGTGTTAATTCTCAAATTTATTTGTAGATTCAACTCAATCCCAATCAAAATTCCAATATACTTTTTTTTAAAGAAATTGGCGAGCTGATTTTAACAGTATAGAAATGTAAAAGATTTAGAATAGCTAAAACAATTTTGAAAGAGAAAAAGTTGGGGGGTGGCTGGGTGGCTCAGTCAGTTAAGCGGCCAACTTCAGCTTAGGTCATGATCTTGGGGCTCATTAGTTCAAGCCCCGCATTGGACTCTCTACTGTCAATGCAGAGCCTACTTCATATCCTCTGTCTCCTCTCTCTGCTACTCCCCGGCTTGTGCTCTCTCTCAAAAATAAACAATAAAAAAATAAGAAAAAAAGAAAAAGTTGGAAGACTTACATTACCTATAAGTGTATCTAGACTAACGGAAAAGAAGAGATAAATTTTTACAAAGATGCCAAAGTATTAAATGAGGAAAGATAGTATTTTTCAACAAATGTTGTTAAACAACTAGAAATCCATGGTGGAAAGGGAAGGAGGGTGGACTTTGACATTTCACATACTTCTCAAAAATCAACTTAAAATAGATAATAGACTTAAATATAAATGCTAATATTATAAACTTTTAAAAGAAAAATAGAAGAAATTTTTCATTATATTAGGATAAGCAAAGATGTCTTAGATATGAAACAAAAGGCAAACTATAAAAAGCTGATAAATTAGAATTTACAAAAATTTAAAACCTACTCTGCAGAAGATACCATTAAGAAAATGAAAAGACAACTAAGAGAAAATTGTGTGTGTGTGTGTGTGTGTTTTAGTATGTGCGTGTGTGAGCATAAGCATGTATGGCAAAGGACTCTTGTATCCATAACACATAAAGAACCATTACAACTCAATAATAAAAAAAAAAATGGGGGGCACCTGGATGGCTCAATCGGTTAAGTGCCCAACTTCACTCAGGTCATGATCTCCCAGTTCATGTGTTTGAGCCCCGTGTCAGGCTTTGTGTTGAAAGCTCAGAGCCTGGAGCCTGCTTCAGATTCTGTGTCTCCCTCTCTTTGCCCTTACTCACTCATGTTCTGTCCCTCTCTCTCAAAAATAAACATTAAAAAAAATTATTTTTAAATTTTAATCACTATATTATACATGTGAAACTAACATAACACTGTATTGTTAACTAACTGGAATTAAAATAAAAAGTTTTAAAAACCTTTTTTTAATTTTAAAAAATTTAAAAAATAAAAACTAAACAATAAAAAACTGGGCAAAAGACTTAAACAGAGCTTTCATAAAAGAAGGTATATGAATAGCCAGTAAATACGTAAGAAGATACTCAATATCATTAGCCAACACCACCAGCTACTAGTATGGCTAAAAGTTTCAAAATACTAAATATTATTGAGGATATGGATAAAATTAAACTTTTATAAATTTTTGGTAGTAATGTAAAATGGTACGTCCACTTTGGAACATAGTTTGGCAGTGTTTCTTATAAAGTAAACATACATATAAAGATAAACATACAATACCCAAGATAAATAAATGCCCGCACAAGTACTTACACTCAAATGTGCTACAGCACCTTTATTCATGGTAGCTCCAAATTGAACAAAACCGAAACTTACATCATGAGTGAATAGGTAAACAGATTTTGGTATATCCATACAAAAGAGTACTACTAATCTATAAAAAGGAATGAACTACCAATACATTAAAGGACGTGGATAAATCTCAAATGTTATATTGAATAAAAGAATTCGAATACAAACAGAGCACATATTCCAGGATTTCTTTTTTAGGAAGTTCTAAAAAAGGCAAAAGTCATGTATAGTGACAAATCTAGATTAGTTGTTAACTAGGGGAGTGAGTGGGTACATTGATAGCAAAGGGACACAGAACTTGTCTGGGTGAAGGACATATTCAATAACTTGAGTGTAGTGGTGGTAACATGGATGGGTACGTTTTTCAAACTCATCAAATTATACTTAACGAGGGTGAATTTCATGGATATGTAAATTATACTTCAACAAAATTAGTTGAAAAACTAAGTACTATGGGCTAAAAAATAAGTAAAAGATTACAAAGAAAAAATAATGCCTTAGCCAACACAACTGATACCACGTCTTATTTCAAAGTGAGTGAGAGTCCCACCTTCCTCAAGGAAATGAGAGGATTAGCAGTAATCATCTTATGTCCCTATTTTCTTTGGTAAACACCAAAAAAGAAGCCCCCCACAGTGTTTTATTCTCTCTCATATTTTTTTCCTTGATGATATTCTGTACTTCTTCCCCACCTAAAAATATTGGACCATTATTCCATGCAAAAACTTCAAGAGTAGTTCAGCTCACACATTCCTTGATTACCAATCTCCTATATATTGTTAAATTTCTCACTGAGTGTCCTCTACATCTCCTGACCTGACATGTCAGGACAATAACAGTAACTTTGTTATTCTCTGAGAACACCATATCCCTCATAATTTTGTCAAGTAAAGACCATACATTATCCCACACACCATATGCAATTAGACAGAGTTGTGTCAATGTGTCAGTGTCTTCCCTCCCCGTTCCCTCATACTACTTTCAGACTATTACCCTTGCTCGTTTGTGGCTTACATCATTTCAGTTCTTCAATCCTCAACCATCTGTAGTAGCTAGCAATTTCTTGGTCATTTTTACTTCTGTTTTAATAACTTTGGCACCCGGCTCAACATTGTTACTCTCTGGCCAAACTGTACTACTATTTTTGAATTCCACATTTTCAATATTACATCTGAAATTCTATTACATCTGAAATTACATCTGAATATTACTTCTGAAATAGCATTTTCCTCCATTTCATGTCAACCACACATTTCTATTACCACGGAATAAACCAAACCATCACATTAAACTACTTCAGAAATCTGTCTGACCACAATCTGCTAAAATTCTGTATATGTCACTGTGCTACTATAATTACACTTAAAAAAAAAATATTGCTGAGTCTCAAACCACTGTCTTTTCTATTATTGTATCTACCTATCCTGTCTATGTCTATCAAAATATTTATACTCCTCTCATCTATTTTGATTTTATCCTTGTTACCCACTATACTCTTACCTAAAATGTCTTTATCCATACATAAATGCCAAATACCTAACTCCAGATGAATCCACTATGCACGTTCTCCATGCTATAATCTAGGTGGAAAAACATCCATTACACAGGTTGATAGAAAAAAATTTAATATTCCTCAGTTGGGCTTTCAAAATTTCCCATGACTGTTAGTAATAGTGTTTACTTAAATTTCTTTCTTCCCCATGTACCTTAAGGACTTTAAACCTTCTCCAGTATGCTTGAAGATAAAACCCTTTATCTTTTCTCATATCCTCTACAGATATGTGAGAGATTTCTTCCAACTTCTACCACCAAAGATGTAATCCAATGTACAACAGACACATACTCCCCTTCTCCTAATTCAAAGGAAAAAAGCCCCTTCATCCTTTTCAAGGCCAATCCTCTTATTTATTCTCTAGATTCCAGTTTGTTCTTCTTTCTCTGAACCTTGTATGGTTAATCTGTCTCTCCACTCTCGTTTGTTTTTAACCTCCATCTCATCTGCTTTTAAGAATGCTCATATTGCCCCATCTTGAAAAATGTATAAGATAAAACAAAAGCATCTTTCCTTTGACCCACTAATCCAGCTAATATTCTATCTGCATTCCATCCAAACTGATAGGTATTGCCTGCACTTTTCTCCATTTCCACATTCCATTTTTAGCTTCTGGTCCATTCTAATCTGGTTTCAACATCCACAAATCCACTGAAACTGCTTTCATAAAAGTCACTGATGTCTTCTTTGCTCCAAAATAAAATCTATAGTGTTTGTTCCAACCTTGCTTAACTTTTTGGAAGAATTTGAACTGTTGGTTGATTCTTCTTTTTTGAACTCTCTCTCCTGAATTTTTCTGTCCCTGTAAGTCTCCTATTCTTTTTCTACTATTTCTCTGACTATTCCTCATTTTCCATTGTTTATTGTTCCTTTTCTGCCATTAAATTCCTCAAGATTTATCCTAAGCCTTCTCACTCAATACTCTAGCCCTGGGCTATCTTATTCCTTCCATTGGGCTTTAATTACTATTTTGGGGTATAGCAACAGCTATCTTGAGTCCAAAATTCTCTCCTGAATTCTGAACCACATATCCATCTGCCTACTTGACATTAACACATTCACAATTCACGATGGGAAGCAACATCTTCTACTGTTCCAGGCTGCCCTGCACCACCTTCTCCTTTCCTAGTGTTTTAAATGGCACCCCAATCTTCTCAGGCAATCCACCCAGCAATCTGGAACTTGTTTTTGGCTATTCTTTCTCTGTCACTTCTTCCCATATCCAAATAACTACAAATTCCTTTGATCACACATATTAAAAGATTTTTCGGTTTTATTCATTTTTCTCCATTTAAACTATCATGAAGCCACCATCATCTCTTGAATGAACTGCTACAATGGTCTCCTTGTTGATCCCACTGTAACCACCCTCAGTTCCCTTCCTCACCCTCACTACGTGATTCTAGAGTAACCTTTTTTTAAATGTGTATATGATCATGTTACTCTTGTTGTAAATCATCACAGTGTCTTCTCCTGGCTCTTATGGTACAACTGTAGGCCTCTAGCATGGCTTACAGAACTATACACAATTTCATCTTTTCTACTTCTACAACCTGATCTATGGAAGTCCCCCCTTACTGTTTATGCTCCAATGATGACGGATTTATTAGTTTCTTGAAAAACATCTTGCCTCTGACTCTTGGCCCTGCTATTCCCTGTGCCTAGGATACTCTTCTTCCCCATTCTTCACCTGGATATCTCCCACATAACCATATGGTCTTGTCAAATATAATTTTAATAACAACAACAACAAAACTATTCTAGCTTACATTTGACCTGCTATATAAGCCTTTATTTTTTAATGTTTATCTATTTTATTTTATTATTTGTTATTTATTATTATTATTTATTTATTTAATGTTTATTTATTGAGCAGGGAGGATCACAGAGAGGGAAAGAGAGAATCCCAAGCAGGCTCCACGCCGTCAGCCCAGAGCCCAATGCTTGGCTTGATCCCACAAACTGTGAGATCATAACCTAACCAGCTCATGATCTAGTCCCCCGTGATCTGGCATGTCCCTCCCTCCACCCTCATCTTTCCCTTCTCTGCTCCACCCATGCCAGCTTTCAAGCTGCTCCTCTAGACAGCCTGACAAGTTCCAGTCTTAAGGCCTTCACACTGCTGTTCCCACACCTTCCTCCCAATAAGCACTGCCCTCATTTTCTCATGTACATGCAGTTTTTAATCAAATGTTCCCTTTTTAGTACCAGAGGCCTTTCCTGAGCACCGTGTTTGAAACGGTGTCTTTACCCTGGTACTGCCAATTGCCACTTGTTCCTTTCCTTCTTTTTTTTTCCCGCCTCTGTGGAACACAAGTTACCATCTAATACACTCATACGATGTTTTTATTATATAACTCCGCACTAGAATGTAAGATGATGAGGGCAGAGTGTTTCAGTTTGTTTTTTATTTGTTTCACTGATGTATGCTCAGCTCCTAAAACACTGTAAGGGACACTAGAGATAATTAATAAATATCTGTTAAATGAATGAATCCTTCAATACTATTATTTGGTATTGAATTGGGCAGAAGGGAAAATAATCTTATATATACCCTGCATGGAAGACTCCTTCTATCACTAAACAAAACAACCTTAATTTGTCAGATATTCAGCTAACCAAAAATTAATAATGAAGACAACTTGACCAAATAGAAAATGTGTTTTGTCTCTATGAGGACATAAAGGTTTTCCAGAACAATAAAGGGCAATGAATAAGATAGCAACAAACTGAACAGCAAATCTTATATCTGGTTACTATTAATAAACCAACTTTTTCCGCTTCCTGATTTGGATGCATTTATATTCTCTATCGTAGTACTGAATTACAGACTTGCATTTATTAGATAATAAATTCTGTACATTTACACTTCCTGTAAAATAAAGGACCATTATTTTGACCTTTTTAATTGACTTAATCTGCCAAGATTCTGACCAAAGCCTGTAACATTTTGACACTACATTTTGCAAAAAGCTTTTATATATTGAAGCTTGATCAAATTGAATAATATATGTGCAGAGACTGGAAATATGTACTTTGCTCAATATACTCTAATTAACATAATTGGCCTAGCACCAAAATGACTAGAAGAGTTACATTTTTAAAAACAGATATTAAACAGACCACTCTTTCATGTAAGATACTAATAGTATGTGTGAGTTTGTGTGTGTGTGTGATTTAATCAGGAATTTATATGGGGAAAAAAAGTAATCAGCAGAGAAATAATGGGAATTGTTGGAGCCTAAAATAGGAATGGCAAAAGAGGAAGTCTAATAATACAACTGCCTTCAGGGGAGAAAAAAGGATAAGTACTGTGCTGAAATAAATAGGAAAGAGTTAATTAACCCAATCTTGAAAGGAGGATTTTAATAAGGCTTCTAGATTATCTCAAGGCTGTGCTATAGGTGGGAGAAAATGAAAAGAAATAAAATTTACATAGCAATATCATCCTATAGATGAAGTGTAGCAACAATGAGTTACACACAAAACTTCAATGAACTCTCATGAAAAATAAAAATGGTTTAAGAGATAATGGGAGTCAAGGGGGCTACCGCCAGTACCTACAGTGGGATGCAAACAGGTTAGCCTATAAATAGAAGTTTAGTAAAAAGCATGTGTATTCAGCCAATTATATTTAAAGGACAATAGTTGTTACAATGCTGACTTTTTTTAAAAAAAATTATGAAATTACTAGATTAAGAATAGAGTTTCCAATTTTCTTGCTCATTTTCATCTCCAAGTGACTTCTCACCTCTATTTATTGGTAGACAATTTTAGCCTCTGTTTCACTGTATTTCCATCCCAGATGTTCCATCCATCTCAGTGCTTGGCTTTATTATTGGTGATGTCATTATCCATGTGGATGACCAACCTAAGAACTGATGTCTATTCCTCATGTTTGACCCTTTTCTTTCCCCCCATATCAGCCACATAGTCACACAGCCAAACCCTGGACTTCATCATCACCAAAAACTACACCACATTAAACATCTTGTTCGCTGACTCCATTCCATTTACAATTGTACCCGCACTGCAACATCCAATAACTGACTATGCTCAAGCCAGCTTGAGCTACAGATTCCAACTACTCTTATTTTCTCAAGGATTTTACTCTATTAGTTGTATTCCCTTGTCTGCCGTACAAATTACTCTCCCTTTTTAACTATTCTCAGTCAACCCACCAATATGTTCTAGTAGCATACATATTTTAAAAACCAACTTTCTTGATCCCACATTCCCTTCCAGGTACCATACCATTTTCAACCATTTAAATAAGAAAATAATGAAATTTTAACAGCTTATTTAATGCGTTGTTCACTACTGCTATCTCCAGTTTCTTGTATTCTAATTACCCCTCAACCTCCTTCAATACTATTTCTAACTGTCCAACATGATACATAGTCTTCCTCTTAAGTCACGAAAGACCTGTACATACCCAAAATCAGTGCAATCTCTCTATTATATTCTAATTATGGCTCACAACACTGAAGATAGTTTCTCACTGCCTCTTTCTTAAACACCCCTCTCGTCTTGGCTTCTGTATCACTACACATTCTGGGTTTTCCTTCAGCCTCACCAATGCTGCTTTTTTCCTTTGATAACTATTCCTCCTGTGTCCAGCATGAAATTATTGGATTGCCTTGGGATACCACCTCGAATCACCTTTTCTCTTTCTCGCTTACTTTCTCCCAAGATAATGTTATAGCATGAAATAACCTTATGCTATTTCCAAATATGCATTTCCATCTAACACTCTCTCCAGTTCCAAACCCCTGTTGCTAACTGCCTAAATTCTAAATTCTTATACGTAACTGTCCATTTTGTATCTCCAACTCAGATGGCTTATGCTAGGCTTCTCCAATTTATCTCATCTCAAAAAAAAAAGAAGTTTTACTTTTTCTCAAAAACTCTTCCCCAATCTTTCGCATCTCAGAAATCAACATAGCATCTTATTTCCTTAGAAGCCTGGCTCCATTCTTTCATTTTCCCCACTGCCTTCATCCAATCTACCACCATGTCACTTTGATTCTACCTAATAAATATATCTCAATCTGTCCGTTTCTCTCCACTTCTATTGTCTCCATCCTAGTTAAGTCATCAGTATCTCCTCCACCTGAACAATTACTGTCTCACTATGATCTCCCTGCTTCCATTCTTATCCCACTATAGGCTACAAAATGATTTACTTTTAAAATGTAAATTGGATCATCTCATTTCCTTGTATGAAATGGTTCCAGGAGTTCCTATTGCTCTTTGAGGGGGAAAAATGACTCTTGTCATATTAGCTTTATCTCATAATATATCACCCTATCCCTCTATGACATCTCAGTATGCAATAGCCACACGGGCTTTCTCTGCTTTCCTCATTCTTGCCAAGTTATTTCCAGCCTCTGAGTGTTTTACTTACTAATCCCATGGCTTGCAATTCTCTTCCCCTGGCTCTTGACCTAGCTATTCTTTTTTTTTAAACTTCAGGTCTCAGTGAAAGATTGAGAGAGAAAGAGAGAGAGAGAGGCAGAAAGAGGAAAGAAAGAAAGAAAGAAAGAAAGAAAGAAAGAAAGAAAGAAAGAAAGACAGAAAGAAAGAAAAAAAGAAAGAAAGAAAGAAAGAAAGAAAGAAAGAAAGAAAGAAAGAAAGGGAGGGAGGAGGAAGGGAATGAAAAAGAAAAAAATTCCCTCAACACCCAATCAAAAATGGACCCTATTTCCAGTGACTTTAATTAAATATACTATTTCCATCTTACTATTTTTTTCACAATCTGTAATTACTTATTCTATGTATTTGTTTCCTGTTTTGTTGTCCATCTCAGGTTACGAGAATGTAATTTTTGTAAGGATGGGATTTTAACTATCTTACCCATTGTAGTATTCCCATTCTGGAAAAGAGCACAAAATACCTCCTTGGTAAGTATTTCTGAACAAAATCAAGTAATGAATGAATATGAGCGATTACATAAAGGCTAATTTGGGAACTTTTTTTTCTATTTCTACACCAATACCTACAGTGTAAAAAACAAAGTTGTAGCATGAAAAGAAACATGTTTCCATGGTCTGTTCAAAATGATGAATAACTCCCCGGATAAAGCCTATGACTAAGAAAGCACAAGAAATACCAGTTAGGCCATATGCTGGTGAGTAAACAGTAAAGTGGCTCCCTGAATGTCCATCTGGAAAGGGAGCAAACAATAATGGAGAATTAACTGTGTACCAAACATTGTGCTGAGTAGCTTTTCTATATCACCCCCTTTAGTACAACACTCTGAAGTTTACATTGTCATCACCACTTTACAGATAAAAATTCTGACCTCAGAAATATAAGAATTTATCTAACATTTCATAAATAGTGAATGATGGAATGATGGATCTCAGATTAGAGATGATGTCTGCCCAGTTCCAAAGCCTATATTCCTTCTACAATAACACATAACCTCTTTTGCTCTCTATTTCGATAAATTTAGAAGTTAGTATCCTCTGGGGGCACTGGAGTGGCTCAGTCAGTTAGGCATCCAACCTTGATTTCAGCTCAGGTCATGATCTAACAGTCTTGAGATCAAGCCCCATGTCAGTCTCCATGCTGGGCATAGAGTCTGCTTAAGATTTTCTCTTTCCCTCTGCCCCTCCCCCACCTGTCTATGCATGTGCTGTCACCCTTTCACGCGCGCTTTCTCTCAAATAAATAAACAAACAAACAAACAAACAAATAAATAAATAAATAAACAAACAAGTGTCCTCTGAATCTAAGAATAAAGGTATAGGCCCAAAAGAGACTTATAGGAACCCTCTTTTTAATCTTCTGAGAGGAGCAAAGGGGGGCGAAGAAACACTTGAGACTAATTTTTGGTCCACAAAGGTAAGCTGTCTTGCAGTGGCACTAAGTTATTTAATGGGAAGTGTCAGAGTCGAAACTGGTTTCTAGACCTAATCCGGTGCTCTAAGGCAAATAACTCAGTAATATAAACTAGAAATACATAGCTAAAGAATAATGTAAAAATGCAAGATTAGGTTTTATTGGGCACAAGTGAACCAAATCAGCCATAGAATCTATTAGTGAAAAAATAAATAAATAACTGATATCAGACCTCTTGGCTATGAGCCTTCAAAAGCCAGAATTGCTTTAATCTTGGGGACAAAGATGCTCAGAGCATTGATGAATCCATGAGCTGTTTCTCCCGAGTCTTCCATCTCTGGGTCTTCACAGCTGAGCCCAATACCTCTCCTAACCAGCTATGCATTCAGACTCATTCAGGAATATTTTATCCATGAACAGCCTAAGAAGTTTCTAAAGGTTTCTGCAAGATAGAAGTCACAACGGCAGAAAGGGCAGTAAAAATAAATAAATAAATTTTTAAAAAGAATCTTGATAGGAAATACGAGAACTGTTTTAGACATATATTTTTGTAAATGTATTTTTCAGAGTAACATATTTTTTACTGTTTTTAAATGTTTATTTAGTTTTGAAAGAGAGCGAGAGAACACAAGCATGGGAGGAGCAGAGAGAGGGAGACCCAGAATCCGAAGCCGGCTCCAGGCTCTGAGCTGTCACCACAGAGGCCAACGCGGGACTCAAACTCACAAACCGTGAGAACATGACCTGAGCTGAAGTCGGACGCTTAACTGACTGAGCCACCCAGGCGCCCCAGAGTGATATGTTTTGATTACACATTCAGAAGTGCCATAATATTCTCAGTGCTCAGGGTCTCTAGGAGACTTATTGAAGCCCAATATATTGGCAGCTTCTGACTAGCCATCCCCAATCTGGTAGGGCTATAATAGTATCATCCTTCTGTATTTCTCTATTGCGAATTCATGGGAATCAAGTTACCCTTCAATTTTCCCTGACTACAAAGGATTGTACCAAGGATCGATTCCAATCTCAAAGGCAACCATCTTTCATGTAAGAAGCTAACTCTGATATTGCTTAGCACAAGAACCATATTCAGTAGAAATGTGTAATACTGAATAGTGACTGACTAAACAATTTAGATCGTCTCTCCTGAATGTTTGAATGAAAGGGATACAAACCGAGTCCCCATTTGGTAGGAAAACTGCGGGAAGAAGCAGATGGAAGGAAAAACAAAGAGGACAAGAATAAAGGACCTGTGACCACTTTTCTCAGAATGGGTGGAACAGGCATTCACAGTTCATCCTTGGCTAGTACATGTTATCTTTTTATTTCTAATTAATTGAATAATATTACTTCTATCATTATATCTGAGCTGTTATAGAGTACCATGTATAATTGAATCTCCTTTTACTTTTATAACTCGTTTGAGTCCCTATATACCTTATCAGAAGGAAGTCCGATTTCTTCCAACTATGACCCACTCTTGCCCAGGAACGCTAAGGGCTAAACCCAAAGAATGAAAGTCAGCCCTACACTGCAGTCAGGTTTATAGGGAGATCACATTTGATCCTTCCATTACTGCCATGGCCACTCATTTTTTAAATTGTGCTACTGCTCAAGTTTTCTTTTTCATCTTATGGATGCTTACTCTCTGCCAATACAGCCACAGAGGGTCTCTGTGCCAGAGTCTGCCAGAGTCTGCCAGACTCTGAAGATACACCTCTCTTAAGAACAACTCACATATTCTAGCAATTGTTCCACACAGCCTAGGCTGAGCTTGTGAGACACTTCCTGCCCCAGCTCCATGTTGTATCCTAACCAGGGAAACCTCACCTCTCCGAAAACAACAAAAATGTTAGTTCATCGTATACCATCTAAAGAACCAGCTCATACTACTCTTTTCCTATAGGAAATTTTATTTCAGGGATCCCCTTGTCCCTCCCCCTTCCCCCCACCACTAGATCTTGGCCAGGGCCATTCTGATCCATTCAATGTGGTGTCCTATACTAGGAGTTCCAAATAAGATTATTTAGAATATTAGTTGACTTCTTCCTTACCAGAAGGCCTCAGGTCTTCACTTACAAACAGGTATGCCTTTCCTTCAAGGAACATCCTTCCTGACCAAGGAAATTTGAGAGCGGTAGCCTTGATAAACAACATTTCGGCCACATCCTAACTTGGTAGTGGCTGGATCCTAGCCCTACCTTGGCACACTTGCAGCACCACTGAGGTGTCTTTCTGTTTTTAAGGCTTTTTGTCTCCACCTGAACAAGCAAGAGCCTGTCATTTCAAGTATCTTCTTCCATGGGGAACCTATTTAATCTCTACTTTGACTGACACCCTGTTTACACATCAATAAAGGAGATACTTTAAGCCCAAACTTTCTAATATCTAAGCTCCTTGGCAGGAATAAATTAAACACTACCAGGAAGACATTAATTCTTAATAGCTCAACATGTGAAAGGAATAAAAATAAATCCGTGAATTCTTTGCCTTCTAAAAACTTTAGATAGTCAGTCTATACCATTCATTTTCTTTTCGTAGCATAGCTCTTATTTATTTTTCTTCTATTTCTTATAGTTATTATGTTCCTTTCTTGCCTTAATTCTGAATCTATTTTAGAAGTATTAACCTCTTCACTCCCTTTTACATGAGCATTGCGTCAACAAAAATATAACTTGATAGCCTTATTTTTTAAGCAATGCTATTAAGAAATAGTCAATATTCTTCTAAAGTGGGTTTAGAATTTTTACTAGTGCTATTTAGTTTTCTAAATAGTGCTATTGTCCCTAATGATCTTAATAAGTGATATACAAATCAAATGCAATACTTAAGAAAGACTTAACATGCAGTTCGATGCCCTTGCTACCAGACTCTTTTTGTAAGCTACTAGTATTATTGACATAATAGAATATTCTTTTCGGCTAATTCTTTTGTCTCTTACAACATTGCAAACATTTTCTTTTTAGCATTACTAATTTAGTTGCCTTAACCTACTGTTTAATCTAAATACAATTGTTTACATTTTTTAAGTTGAAAATTATTTTTGCTTTCCTTTTTAAATACATTTTTCTAATCTCCCATTTATTTGTACTGTTTTCTCCCAATAAATATTAACATCACCTATAACATTTTTAATAATTTCAGTAGCAGTTTCAAAAGCATATGTTTTTAAAATCCCTTTCACAAATTTATATCCTAAAAATATACTAATACATTTTAGTTTCATTTAAATGCTTTACAGACTAAAAGGAAATACTACAAATTTAATGTCTAAATAGTAGCTATAATAGCTGAGTACCTAACATTAGGTTGGATAATAAGAATCACTACTGAATATTAGATACCTACATGAGATAACCTTGGCATGCTAAAATAAAAAATAAAAATTAATAAGCCTCCCTAGAAAATAAAAAATCATAGTCTACATTTCTATCAATAACAACAAATACAACTAGATGCTGAGGAACTTTTTAATATGTACACACACACACACATACACACACACTTTCAAATGTTATTACTGTCAGCCTAACGATGCCAGGGACTGCCCTCATAAATTTAGGGACAATAATGAAGGTAATCTCAAATCTAACCCTTTTTCCCTATTCTCTTTGAACTGAGTTTACACACTATCATTTGTATGTTTCAATCACTATTAATTTACAGGACTGAAGGGGTGGGGGAAGACCTGACGGTGAACTTGAAGATGATCCAAATAATGCAAACACTACAAAGAAAAGTTTATCTGTCAATTTGAAAGAACTTTAAAGACATTGTGATATGAAGTCGAATTATCACTACTATTAATTGCACAGGCATATTAAAAGGACCCCAGCAAGTGACCTCCTCTAAAGCAGAGAATGTATGTAGAAAATATGTCTTAATCTTCTATTCTACACTTAGATAAATGTCAAGTATATCTACCACCTCAATTAACCATCAGAAAAGAGCTGTCAAAATCTAATTCTTTTTTTGACAAGGCGTTTATTCTGAAACCAGCAGAGGGAGAAGCAGGCACTTGCATTAGAAAGAGATGAGTGTCACAGGGGTCTGAGCCACATGGGGAGCTTTCCATGTGCAAAAGGCTGATTAGAACCATGGTGAATCTAGGTGGACATGTTCCAGGGTTTGTTGACTGAGCTATAGTAAATCTGGGGCTTTGCAGTCTAGTTGACCTTGAAATTGAGCTTGTTAACAAAATAGATGTTTTCATTTCTAGCAATGTCAGGCAAAAATAAGGATGAACTGATTGAATGAAAGCACTTTACATTAAAGAATCAAATAAGCAGTTGCAAAGATGAAGGCCAGTTGTTTATTATAAGCATTTATTTTACCTCTGTTATCTTGAAAAACTTAAATTATGAAACAGCTTTTGATAATCACTAATACTAACACAATTAAACAAAGTTAACAGATGGTCATCCATTCATTTAGTGACATAACAGCTATTTATTGTGTTCTTTTACATACAAAGGAATGTGCTAGATGCATTAGAATACACACACAAAAATAAAATGCAGATTCTTCCTTCCAGGAAACTATAAACAATACGATAATACAGTTACATGCTACAGTAACATAAATTTTTTAAATATGTTGGTCATTCAGCAATACCAATGTATTGAATTGGCAATTTAGAGCTGTACTATCTACTACAGAAGCCATTAGCCATCTGTGGCTTTTTAAATTTAAATTTAAATTACTTAAAATTAAATAAAACTAAAAACTTAATTCCTCAGTCTCACTAGCCACATTTCAAGTGCTCAATAACCATATGTGGTTATGGTTACTGTATTGAAAGTATATTTCCATCATTGTGAAGAGGCTGATTGGAGAGCACTGGTTTAGAATACAGAAATATCCTATCCAGCTTCAGGAATCGATTTAAACCACTTGAGTCTTCACAAGTGGAAAGAATGGACAAAATTTTGACATTCAGGGGAGGCTGCTTGACAGAAGAACATGCAACTCTTGATCTTGAGGTCTTGAGTTTGAGTCCCATATTAGATGTAGAGATTACTAAAAAAATATTAATAAGCTTTAAAAAACATTCAAAATTTCACTTAATAGAGAATTAAAGATAAGGAAATAGCATGAACACAAGTCAAAAAACCAGAAGTAGTGGATATATATAGGGAGGAAGAATTGCATTTATTCATGTACTTATTTTTACCTGTGGAAGAATAAAGGGTAGAAATGGGAAATATATATGCTTAAAGTAGAATTGTCATCATTAAGTAATCTGAGTGGCAGGGGTGCCTGGATGGCTCAGTCCAGTTGAGCGTCTGACTTCAGCTCAGATCAAGATCTCACAGTTCACGTGTTCGAGCCCCATGTCAGGCCCTGCCTGCTTCAGATTCTGTGTCTCTCTCTCTCTCTCTGCCCTTCCCCACTCACACTCTGTCTCTATCTCTCAAAAATAAAATAAAAAAATAAAAAAATATTTTTTTAATCTGAGTGGCAAAAAATTTGCATAATAGCATAATGATTTCAACTTTGCTTTACAGATAGATATGTTCTAAAGTATGGCATGCAATATGATTTTAAGTGGTACCATTGATGGCATTTTTTATTTTAACAACTTTATATGTATTTTATGAGTATGTGAAAAAATTTATTAGCACATTAAATATGTTATATCACTCATAATATTAAGACAAGAGTGAATTCTTTTCAATTAAAATACTAAATTGAATCAAATTCACAGATGGTCACTGTGTAGATAATGAAGAATCTTCAAGTTTTATTGCATACTGTGCTAGCTAAAACCATCGGATTCTGCTTTAACACTCTGTGACCATGGGCATATTACTTTTTCCTGTGCTTCATGAAGTCTCCTCTTCTGAAGAAAGATATTATTAAGAGTGGAGATATTAAGAGTATCTGTGTTACAATATTTGTGTAGGGGCTAACTGAAAAGCATTTAAAGGAGTGCCTAGAAAGTAGTAAGCACTTAATAAGTGTTTGCTAATATTACTATTAATAGTGAAATTTCAACATTATTAGATCTGTGTTTTAAGAAAGTTAATCCATCAGCAAACTACAACATGGATGAGAGGAGACAATCTGGAGATAACAAAATACAGATTCGATCATTCAAAGGTCAAAGGAAGTGCTGTGCCTGAACAGAGTAGCAGCAATGAAAAGGTACAGGAGAGAAATTTATAGATATAACAGAGCTAGAATAAACAGGACTTGATAAGTAATTTAATAGGAAGATGAAGGAAAGAGAGAGGTCAAAGGAAATGCCAAAATTCCAAAGTCTAGGTAAAGGGGCACCAGTATATAGTGAGAAGCAGATGTTTGGGAAGAATGATGATAGGTTTCATTTCAGAAATATTGACTTTGAGGTTATGGCAAGAACTTCAGGTTGAAGTATCCAAAAAATCAGTGCAAATAAGGATCTGGATCTCCACAAAAACTCAAACTGCAGGTTTATAACCATCAGCACACTGTTAATTATTAAAACCATGACACAAAATGAGGTTGCCAGTGGAAAGAGGGTGGAGGAAAGGATCTCTAAAGAACATCTTTTCTTTTCAGGTTAAATGAGGAAACTAAGACAATGACTGAGATGGAGATAGAGAATTCAGAGATGTGGATGAAAACCAAAGTACAAAGAGTTACATAAAGGAAAGGAGAAATAAAAGTATTAAGTGCTGTATACTGGTTGAGGATGGGGAATTGAGAGAGCTTATTGACTAGGAATTATTGATAAACTTAGAATAAAAACCTTGGTATAGGTCAGAATCAGTACTTGACCTTGATGTTAGGGTCAAATATTTGATAGTCTTTCAATAAGTTTAGCCACAAAAGCAATAAGGGAAAGTATGTTAGCTTGAGAAAATGTAAGAACAAGGTAAAGTCCTTGCTTTTGTTTTGAGTATATCAGTATGCTGAAAAAAGTCATGAACATAAAGGGTGACTGAAAATGAAAACAGAGAATGCAATTCAAAGAGCTAGCACCTGGAGATAGTGAGATAGTGGATCAAGAAAACATCAAAAAAGCTCAGTCTTGGAGAAGGTGAAGAAACTTCTCATTGGGAAAAACAAAATACATGAAGATAGGTAAGAATCTATGCAAAGTCAAACTGAAATTAGTCATTTTATGTAACTAAGATCAAAAGTCCTCAATATTCAGTCACGTATTCAAAAACATGTGTACTGAGCACCTATCATGTGCCAGATAGATGCTGTTCTTGAAACTGGTGATACAGAAATCAACAACACAGGTAGTAACCTAAACTTATTGAATTAATATATTCTAGAGTGAGAAGAAATACAATGTAAAATAAAAGAAGGCTGAAGTCACATCCTGGAGAACACAAATATTTATAAATGGAGGAAAATAAGAAAAAAAAAGGAAATAAAATGCCAATCAATAATAAAAAATTTTAAATAGTGAAATAGTTGTGAAGAAAATTAAATGAGACAATGGGATATAGAGTAATAGAGTAGCTTTTTGGTCAGCAAGGGAAGAGAGGGAGGCCTCTCTGAGGATAACATGGCTAAATTCTGAATGTGATCAAACCTACTACATGAGGAGACCAGTAGAAGGAATGCTCCAGGAAGAGGAAATAGCTAATATAAAGACCCACAATGGGAATGATTTTAGCCTAGAGAGACAGGAAGAGCAAAGGGTGGCCATTGCATAGTCAAAGTGAAGAAAAAGGCACGGTGTCTTGAGTGAATATGGATGTCAAGAGTAATTTTTGAGTGTGAAATAGAATTTGGGAAGAAATATAAATAAATGAAGAACACTGGATAGAGTCACACTATTTGCGGTCTTCTTTTGCTCACATCTGCTTCTAAAAGACTAGTGAACCTTAGCAATCTGTTCATAAGAATCTCTACACTTCCATCTACACTCATTGTCTAGATGATCTCATCCAGTTCCTTAACGAAATTTTCTAAATGCTGATGATTCCCAAATCTATGCCTTCATCCAGGATCTCTCCACTGAACACAAGATGGTTCTATCAATTGTTCACTTGAGAACTCAGAAGCATCTCTAACGCAACACATACAAACAAGAATTCTTTGTTATACCCTCACCCTCAAATACACTTCTTTCGCCTATCCCCTATTATAGTTAATAGCTCTCTCGTCCACTTAATTGCTTGGGACAAAGACTAAGAGGGCACATTGATTGTTCTTTCATATCCCACATCTGTCAAAACTCAGTAAGTTCTACCTTGTACCTCTCTGTTACAAAATATAAACCACTCTCACCAAGGCTACTGCTACAAGTCAAATTTAATTCATCATCAATTGTGCACTATTTAAACAAACTCTTACCAGTCTCCCTGTTTTAACTCTTGCTCCTCATTCTCCAGCAAGCAACATATACGGTAGTCATTTTCTAAAAGAATCTGTATAAGACTGGTATTATGTATGTCTCTAAATACTTGATAGAATTTGCCAGAGAAGCCATAAGGGCCTAAAATTCCTTAATGGAAAGATTTTAAATCACAAAGTTCAGTGATCTATATTTATTGATATGAGGCTATTCAGGTTTCCTATTTTATCTTGAATCTTTTTTGGAATTTTTGGAATTTTTGTCTCTCAAGAATTTGTCCATTTCATTAAATTTGTAAAATTCATTTGCATTAAGTTGTTTATAATAGTCTCATCTTTTTTTTTTTTTTAAGTATGCTTCACACCCAGTGCAGAGCCCAACACAGAGCTTGAACTCATGACTCTGAGATCAAGACCTAAGCTGAGATCAAGAGTCAAATGCCAAACTGACTGAGACACCCAGGCACCCTCATTTTTTATTCTTGATATCAGCAATCTGTGTTTTCTAATTTTTGCTTGATTAGCTGAACTAGATATCAAATTTTCTCTCGTTTCAAAAATTTAACTTTTGGATTCATCACATTTCTCTATTTCATTCATTTTATCTCTATTTCACTCATTTTATTTCTATTTTCTATTTCCATTTTACTTTTTATTTTGATTTCTAAGTGTAATTTCCACTCTTACATTTACTACTTCCTTCGTTTTACTTACATTAGATGTAATTTCCTCTTCTGTTTTTGAGCCTCTTAAGGTGGAAACTCAATTAACTCTCATCCTGTCTTCTTTTGTAAGAAAAACATTTACTATTACATTTCCCTTCAAGCACCACTTTAGCTGCATCCCACAAATTCTGATATGTTGTATTTTAAATTTTATGCAGTTCAAGATATTTTCTCATTTCCTTTTATTTCTTTTTTAACTCATGGGTTCTTTAGAGATATATTATTTAATTTCCAAATATACGAGGATTTTCCAGACACCTTTAATATTGATTTCTAATTTAGTTATATTATGGTCAAAGAATGTACTTTCTGTGACTTTTAAATGTCCTTTGAAATGTATTGATACTGTATTTTATTGCCCAGAATATGGTCTACATGCTAAATGTTCCATTTAATTTCGAAAAGAAATATTCTTCTGTTGTTGGGTAGACTATTTTATAAATATCAATCAGGTCAAATTAAATGAGGGTATTTTTTAATTCTTTCACACCCATTCTGAATTCCTGTCAACTTATTCTATCAATTACTGAGTGGTAGTATAATCTTCAACTGTAATTGTTAATTTGCCTATTACTCTTTGCAGTTCTATAAAGTTTTTTTGTTTTGTTTTGGAATTCTGTTATTAAATG
Organism: Panthera tigris; assembly: GCF_018350195.1. Lineage (NCBI taxonomy): Eukaryota > Metazoa > Chordata > Mammalia > Carnivora > Felidae > Panthera > Panthera tigris. The sequence goes on along the minus strand of NC_056668.1, from coordinate 40,477,639 downwards.
TATTCACGTTTATAATTCTTATATCTTCCGATTTTACTGACCCTTTTATCATTATGAAATCGCTACCTCTGTCTTTAATAATAATTTTTGTGTTAAGTTTATTTCATCTTCTATTAACATAGCCACTTCAGCTTTCATATGTTTACTCTTTGCATGTTACATTTTTTCTATTATTTTATTTTCAAACACACTTATATAAAAATATGAGGGTTCCTTCTTTATTTTTTTTCAATATATGAAATTTATTGTCAAATTGGTTTCCATACAACACCCAGTGCTCATCCCAAAAGGTGCCCTCCTCAATACCCATCACCCACTCTCCCCTCCCTCCCACCCCCCATCAACCCTCAGTTTGTGCTCAGTTTTTAAGTCTCTTATGAGGGTTCCTTCTTTATTTGGTGTGATAATATTTATTGATCAAAATCCACTTACATTGAATGTAATTATCAATATGGTTGTATCTATTTCTGACATTTTGCTATTCTTCTTTTGTTTATCTCATTTCCTCAGTTCCTCCCTCCCACTTTCTTTTCTTCATTTTAATGTTTTTTCCTTAATTTAAATTTACTTTTATCTCTTTAGCTATAATTCTTTATATTTTTAAATGGATGCTATAGGAGTTAAAACATTAAACTTTAAATTATTTCAAACTACTTAAATATTGATGTTCTTTGATGATATATGGGAAATTTGCAACAGTGCAGTTTTCATTTAACACCCCTCAATCCTTTGTGCTATCATTGTTATGCAAAATACATCATCTAGGTTACAAGCCAAATAATACAGTGTTAAAAATTTCCTTTACATAGTCATAGGTATCTTAGAGAAATTAGGATATAAAACTATAAATATATATTTACATTATTTCTAATAAGAAGCCAGCTGGTAATTGTAAGATAACTGTGGATAATGAGCCATTTCTCTCTTGATGCCTTCAAGATTTTCTCTTTTATCTTTGATTTTCAACATCTTAAACATGAGGTGTGTAGGTACAGGTTTTCTTTTCCAGTTTAGGGTACTCAAATTTCAGATGCATTCTACTCATTTCTAAAAATATTTGTCCCTTTCTCTTTCTTTTTGACTATTGATTCCAATTACACATATGTTGGACCACATGACACTCTCCACTGTTCTCTGCAGAAGCTTTGTTCATTTCTCTGATCTATTTTTATTTCTGCCCTTTGTAATGTATAGTTTCTAGTGAACTATATTCAAGTTAACTGAGTCTTTCTTATGTATTTTGGTCTGCTTTTGAGCTCACCTAGGGAATTTTTATTTTTAGTTATTGTAATTTTCAGCTTCAGATTTTCCATTGGCTTCTTTTATAGTTTCCATTTGTCTGTTAAAAAACAATAATTCAATGTGTAATAACACCTTTTCTTATCTTACAACATATTTTTCTCTAATTCAAGAATAGAACAATTACTTTGAAGTTTGTGCTAATTTAACATCCTGACCCACTGACAATCAGTTTGTATTGATGGATTTTTTTTCCTGCATTTGAGTTATACGTTCTAATTTATTTCCATGGCTAGCATTTTTTTCTTTTTTTGCAAACTTGTAATGATAGATAATGCCATAACAAACTGCCATAACAAAATACTATAACTGGGTGCCTTAAACAACAGAAAATTATTTTCCAGTTCTCATAGGTCTGGAGGCTAGAAGTCCAAGATCAAGGTTCAGCTGATGAGGTTTCTCTTCCTGGCTTGCAGACAGCCATCTTCTCACTATGTCATCATATGGTCTTTCCTCAGTGTGTATGTCGAGAGAGAGAGAGAAACAGGCAGACAGAAAAAGAGAGAGTGTGTGCTGGTTCTCTAGTCTCTCTTATAAGAGCACCAAGCCTTTTGGATCAGTTCCCCACCCTTAAGACCACATTTAACCTTAATTACATCCTCAGAGACCCTATCTCCAAATACAGCTACACTGGCAGATGAGGTGTTAACATATGAATTTGGGAAAGAACATTCAGTCCATAACAGATAATATTTTGTAGAGACTCTGAAATCTCTTTTCTTCTTAGGATTATTGGCTTTTGGTTCCAGTAAACCACTAGCTTGCCTGGATCCAAACTAAAATTTGTCTTCCCCATGGTGTGGAGAAGATGATACTGCTGGCCAAGTTTTCTTGGCTTCCAGCTGCTGCTTTTTAGCCTAGCCTCCATGTTGCTCTCCTCTGTTCCTATTTAGTTTAGATGTCTGCCAAGAAATTTAGCTGAGTCAATTCTTAGATTTTGGGGGTTCACTCTTTTGGTGGTTTCTTGCCTCCAGGCCCCTCTAGTAAATTTCCAGTTGCTTTTCCATCCCAGAATTCTGTCTTCTGACATATCAATCATACGATTTCTTTTCTCTGCCACCCAAGCTCTCCGTGGACTAGGAAATATACTCAAAAAAAGGCCTAACAAACTACAATATTTCACCAGAGGCAAATTTGTCATTCAAGAGCAAACCCATATCTCTTTTCTCCCTGCTTTTTCACCAGCCTGTCTGGGGTCATATTTTATTGATCATCCAGGAATTTTCAAAATATTCTACTCAGAGTTTTGGATTTCAGACCTTTTCTGGTGCTTCTGCTTCTAGAATTTTCCCTTAAATATCCAGTGATTTGGCTGTTTTGCAACTGAGTCATTTAGGCTGAGGTTTTCTTAAAAAGCCACAACACTGTACTTTCTATAAGACGCAGTAGCAGTCTTTCAGTAGTAAACTCTTCTCAAGTTCCTACTTGCCTCTGGTCATTTTCCAGTATCTTCAAATTATTGTTTTTTTTATTATTATTATTATTTTCCAGTTACTGTAATTGTTTTCTGTGGGAAGAATTGCCTGAACTTGTCACACTCCCTATTATCAATGATCATTTTAACATACAAATCAGATCATATATATCACACACACACACACACACACACACACACACACACACACACGTTTAAAAATCTAGGAATTGTCCTTTCCATTAACTGGAATAGAATACAAACTCAATATCCTGTAAGTCTCTGCAGCATCTACCCTCTGCTTAAATTCCTGGCCTCATTCTTTTCCATCCTCCTTGCTCACTATAGCCATAATACCTGTATCAGATAATCTACAGTTTACCTAACCAACAGTTTGGCCCATCCATCCTCCTGGATTTTTTTTTCATATTCTTCTTTCTTCTATGTAAGCTACCTATCTCGGAAATGTAAAGAGTACAGTGTTTCCCAGATTCCCAGACATATGCAGAGCTGGGTCTGATTTACCTAAGGGCAATTCTATTCCCCTCGCCAATGATTAATTCAGGATTGATCATTTGGAAGATTTGGGTAGCATTTGAGAAGAGGTTGACAGAGATTCTGAGAAAGTTTCTCTCCTCTCTTCTAAGAAATTTTCTTGTTCCCTGAACTTGAATGAGGAAGCTCTGATAGCTACTGACATCCATCCTCTAGTCACAAAGTGAACTGGCCTTCAAGGGGTACAGATCGAAGGTTAATGCAAACATATTGGGGAGGAAAACAAATTAAGGAAAAAACTAGGTTCTTGATGATGGGATCTATTGGGAAAAGCAGTCTCATGCTTGCAGTCTTTCCACCCCATCAGCTGCTTAAGGATGGGCCTTGGGCCTGAAATACTTCTCCACCAAGAGATCGAGTCCTCAGATCGAGTCTCTGCTGGGCTTATTTATTACCTTGTGTGGGAGTATCTTTCCCTGTCCTGCTTATCATAAAGCACCTGCATCATATGCATCATATGCATCATAGAGCACCTGAACAAACCCAGTGTTGTATCTGCCTCTTGCAGACTGCAGCACGAGAGGGTGTATGCACTCTCTGTCAGCTGCCAAAAGGGACCAATGAGGACCAATGTCACTAGAGAAACTGTCTTGCACTGTCTCTTCTCTAATAGTTAGTCCAGTACTTGACTGCATGATTTTCCCTGATGACTCCAATACCAAGATACGGTGCACGGAAATGTTTGAACTTCCATTCCTGATAAAATAGGCAACAGATGCTATATGGTTGACAGGATCAAACAATCTTGAAAACCACCTGACCTTTGCACTTCTGGTTATTTGAGACAAAAAGTGTCCTAATCATTTTTAACCATTGGATTTTTTTTTCTCTTTCTTGTTAAAGCATACTGGCCTTTTTTCCACTCCACAAAAATGCCAAGCATGTTCCTCGCTTCACGTTACTTTAATTATTATTATTTCTTTTTAAGACCTTCCCCTAGATCTTAATTTACCTGTATCCTTTTCATCATTCAGATTCCAATTCAAGTTCAAACTTTTCAGATAGTCTTTCCCCAACCAGTCTAGCTAAAGTAGCCTCTCAACTTTGCCAATGTCCCTATTTAATTTCTCCTTTAAACTTATCATGATTTGATATCATACCATTCATACTTTTCTTTTCATTACCTATTTTTCTCAGTAAGTATATCAGTCTAGAAAAGCAAACATTTTCTTGTTCACTACTGCCTGTTTGGTGCCTAGAAGAGGATTTGGCAGCTATTGGACCCTCAACAAATGGTTATTAACCAAAAAAAAAAAAAAAAAAAATAGCAGAAATGAGTGAATTTAGTTGGAAATAGTTTTAACAATGAAACTCATTCATTAGAATAGAAATCTTTCAAATGTATATTGTAAAATTGGTTTACTCATTAGAGAAAAATGTCAGTAATATCAGCTTAAGTCCATATGGTTTATCTCATAATTTTTTGCTTCCCATAATTCCTTAGAGATTTGTATTCTCCAAAATATTTGTATACTAATTTTCACAATGGAACAGTCTCTTCCACTTGAAAAATAGGCTTAAAGGTCATTTTTCCATTATTCAAATTCCTGGAAACAAATCTGTTTACTTGGGAGAAGAATCAAATACTATAATCTTACCATTAGTCAAAAGACTTGCATTGTTTTTATTAAATGTTATCCAAATGAGTTTTTTTTCAACCAGCCTTTGCAAATTAGCATTAGTTCACATGCCCAGAGATCAAAACAAATAATGTAGCTAACACTGAAATTCATTACTTTAATATTCAACAGCATCAAAAGAACTATGCATGGGTGTTAGAAAGGAAAGTGTGAATTTTGTTGGTGTGAAGGGTTTGCATTGACCTTTCCAGACTTAGGGATCTGTTCTCCAAAGCACTTATATGCAACAAAGTTAAGGTTTTAAAAACACAGAATATAACTGATAAGGAAATGTAAGTATTAAATGTGGAGTTCTCTTTGGAATTTTTTTTATCTTTATTAAAAATACTACGGGGTAACAATACATGAAAAATAAAGCTTAGCATGTCCTAAGCCATTGTGCTCAAACACTACCTTTAATGTATCCTTTCCTTACTACCTGTCTCTGTCCCTACCTGGCATTTTCTCTGCCTCAGTCTTAAATATCTAGTGTCCCATCACCGATTAAGACTAAACTCTGAGCACCACTTTCATAAATGAAGCCTCAGTGTACTCAGCAACTGTTTGGTTCTTATTTTTTCACTTTGGTTTCCTTTTTTATTCCCTCCCGTGAATTAGAAAGCTCCTCTTGAGGATAGCAAGAGGTCAGGCTGAGACACAAACTGTTTTTTGTTTTGTTTTGTTTTGTTTGTTAAAGAACACTTTAACTTACAGTATTAATTGTGCCTGTTTAAGAAACATTCCCTTGTTCCTTGCATTGGCTCCAATTACACATTTCACTCTGACTTAGCCCCTCATGTTCCCTCTTCAATATAGCTACTACCTATTTCTCTTTTTTAATCCTAGAAAATAATGATCACTTTAACACTCTAATTAAAATTATCCTGTATGTGCCCATTCTCTATTAAAATATAAACGTGTTGCGGGACATAGAATTATCGCTTGAGGAAATCAAGTATTTTGTTTTCAACTTCCAGACTCATTTATAAACCAAACTTTAAGACTCGCTGACATGAAAACTTCAAATCTCTTTTAGCAAAACACATTTCTCTTTCCTAATTTGCCTTATAGTTTCATTTTATGTCTTCCCCGCCTCATTTGGTTTTTGGTCAACTCACTCTAGAACATGATGACAATGTGATACCCACATACATCTGTGGTTTAACCATTACACAAACTGCCTGCACTAGAATGCCAAAACTGCCTTGTCGCTGAGATGCTTTGAAGCATTTTCATCATCAAACTGGCCACAAATGGAAACCCATGACCCAGAACAGGTCTGTGGGTCCGTGGGACCTCAAAGTGCTAGAGTTTAAAATCCTCCACTGAGGACCAAATGCTGCATAGCAGGAAACCCACACTAAACAAAATCAGAAGAAGGAAAGTATTGCCAAAACGCAGTTACTTTTGGACTAATTTTCACATTATGGTCCTGTTAAGTACAGTATAGAATCCATGATGGTCTCCTTTCATAGGCCGAAATTGGCACCACCTTTTCCTTCAATCCCCACAGAGAATTTATAGAAACAATAAGTCTCATAAAACAGTCTGTTGTAAAAATAACAGCAAAAATAATGTTATCTTAAAATAATACCATGAGTTAAGATGACATTGGAGAGCTGATATTCCATGAGATTACCTGACAAATATTAAATAAGCAGCCGCGAAAGTTAGAGATTCTTTAAGTTTTGGCCCTTTAATATATACTTATTCTGGTGAATTCCCCTATTACAGCTGGAAACTTCAGATGACCTTACTCCTAGTATGTGTTAGAATTCCTCTTTGGCAATGATGAAGTACCTGACCAAGGAGCCCAAAAGGACCACAGCATAGAGATTAAGTCCCAAACAATGACATTAAGGCCCTTCCTTGGCAAAGGGCCACATGACTGAGACCCAGATAACTTCAGAAGTCATGATAAGTAGTGGACACCAAAAAAAACAAATATTCCTATTTATTAGATTGTCTGCTGGCAGGTCGAGGACCTGGGAACCTTTCCTGATTGATTAAATAAGGTCTGATGCTAGGGTTTCTCAACTTCCTGAATTTTTCCTAAAGGCCTAGAGAAAGCCAGTCAGTATGACAAAATAGGAAAATAAAATTTCATTAGTCTTACTTTCTACCTAAATTCAGCCAGTATCAAGGGTGATTTTAATATCCATGAACATGAATTCCCAAAGCCCTGCCTAAACATTCTTAAATTACCTTAACTCTAATTACATTAACTTCAACTCTACTCCAGCCACCCACCTTAGATCCAACACCATCCAAAGTAACTCTGTGTTTGACATCTTTAATGTTAATATCCTGCTTTCTTACCACAACTCTCAATCCTTCCAGCTCTCCTGTGTATTTTAATCCATTTCCATTTTAACCTCATTGGCAATATAGTCAGTGGTTAAGTGTGTGGGCTCTTAAATCAGTCTACTTGGATCCACATCCTGGATCAGTTGCTTCCTAGCTATGCACACTTAGACAGGCTTCAATTTCCTCATCTAAAGAAAATGGAATTATGTTTAATCTAGCAGATACTCATGCCCATCTAATATAGTTTTTATGAAGATAAAATGAGAAAATCTGGAACATTAGCATAATGTAGGTAAGGAACATAGTAGATGATAAATAAATACTAGTTTCTTTTTAACCCATTTACTCCTAAGATCGTTAATTTTCATCTAATTTTTTCATATACAGCCAAAAATCTGTGCTTCATCATTTTCTTTTCCCCAAATAAGGAACAGGAAAATTTAGTCTACCAGATGTTCTACTCCACACCAAGACTGCTAAAACTTGATGGGAAGATACATAACTTGGATTGAACCATCAAAACTGTAAGACCTCCAAAAGGAATCAGGCTATTGCTATGGTTCAGTAAGCCTTTTACATGTCAACAAACAACAATATTTCTAAATACTGACAGCATGTTTTAAAAAACACAGTCTTCAAATATCCTAGATTATTTATTTTCTACAAAAATTTTAGGAATATGGGAGCCTGTGTGGATCAGTCGGTTGAGTGGCGGACTTCGGCACAGGTCATGATTCTGCAGTTCATGAGTCTGAGCCCCACGCTGGGCTCTGTGCTGACAGCTCAGAGCCTGGAGCCTGCTTCAGATTCTGTGTCTCCCTCTCTCTGCCCCTCCGCTGTTCACACTCTGTCTCTCTCTCTCTCAAAAATAAATAAACATTAAAAAAATTTTTTTAATTAAACAAAAAAATTTTAGGAATAGGAGTGCCTGGGTGTCTCAGTTGGTTAAGTGCCTGACGCTGGATCTCTGCTCAGGTCATGATCTCACAGTTCATGGAATCGAGCCCTATGTCAGGCTCTGCACTAACAGCATGGAGCTGGCTTGGGATTCTCTCTCCATCACTATATGCCCCTCCCCCTTCTCAAAATAAATAAACATTAAAAAAATATTTTAGGAATAATTCCTTTCCTTTTCAGACCTTGTTATTACATCAATTATCTCACTTTTTTTTCTGTTTTAATATTTTAATTCCTCTTTTTTCCATTTTTTTTTTTCTATTTTAATTCCTTTCTTTTTCCCAGATCCACCATTATATTTGCTGAGGCCAGGGCAACAGTACAATCGGAGGCCCACATACAATATTTTTAAATATTTCAAAATTATGAGTCAAGCTAAAGGAACCTTCTACTTCTACCCAAGATGAAGTAACAGCAACCAGATTTACTACCCCACCTAAAACAATCTCCCCTACAACAACCAAAAAAAACAGACAAAACATATAAAATGATTTTTTAATCTACAAAACAGTTTTTTAAGACTTTGGACACCAGTCAAAAAATTATAGTGATCATGAAGAGACAGGGAACAAATCAGGTGAGCCCTACAATTTTTTTTTTTTTTAGTTTACTGTCTTGAGAGAGTTCTCAAGCCACAATATGGGGAGGGAGAAGCCAGCAGGACCCAAATGGACCCCTTGAATTGAGGAGACAGACAGGTGAGTACAGAAATAATAATGTTCTTATAGTTCACTGGATAGAGTACCAGAGAGGACAGAATTTTCACTGAGACAGAACCCTGGATGGCTATAGAGGATCCCCTCAACTATTCAGCAGAGAAATTATCAATGCATGCACATGAGGAAATTACTCAAAACTAGGGAGAAAAAAATATCAAGAACAATGCTTGGAACTAACACAGGGTCAGAAAGAGTCCTTTTCACATCACTGAGACTAAGAAACCTCATCATTTAGAGATGATGAGGTGGACCACTCAGGAAGGTCTTGCCTCAATGATAAGGAAAAATAATAACCCTAAATTAGCTCTAGCAAACAAATATAAAAAGGAAAACCAGAAAGCATCAAACTGTTCCAAAGTAACTTAACTGTATCCTGGAATGAAATTCAAGAATATTTACAGAAATACAAAAGATATCCAGCACTCAGAAAGTAACATTCACAATGTATGGCCTTCAGTCAAAGATTACCAAGCTTGCAAACAAGCAGGAAGGCAGGACCCATAATGAGAAGTAGAATCAATAAAATGAATTGACCCAGAACTAATCCAGGTGTTAGAATTAGTAGAGAAGGATGATAAAATGGCTTTAATAACTATGTTCAATATGTAAAAATTAAATAGAAACATGAAAGATCTAAAAAGATCCATATCTACTTTCTAGAGATAAAAACTACAGCAAAAGTAGTTTGCTGAGATGAAAAATATACAGGATAGAATTAAGTAGAATAGGCAATAAAAAAAACAGACTAGTAAACTAGAGGACATAATAGAACTATTAAAAACAAAACAGAGGAAAAAATAACATTAAAAAAATAAAGAGAATCAATTAACTGTGGAACAAGTTCAAGCAACCTAATATACAAACTTAAAAGATACAAACACTCCATTTAACATCAAAATCCAAATTCTTTTCAAGATCAAACAGACCATTTGCCAATAAAGACCATAGTTTAAGTCATAAAACAAGTCTCAATAAATTCAAAAGCATTCAATCTATAAAAATCTTCTCTGACCACAGTGGAATTAAAATCTGGAGTGCCTGGGTGGCTCAGTTGGTTAAGTGTCTGACTTTGGCTCAGGTCATGATCTCATGGTCTGTGAGTTCCAGCCCTGTGTTGGGCTCATTGCTGACAACTCAGAGCCTGGAGCCTGCTTCAGATCCTGTGTCTCCCTCTCTCTGTCTGCCCCTCCCCCACTCATGCTCTGTCTCTATCTCTCAAAAATAAATAAACATTAAAATAAATTTGTAAAGTAATCAATAATAGAACAATCTCTAGAAATCATCACATATTTAAAAAATAAAAATACACTTCCAAATAACCCATGCATCAAAGAAGAAACTTGAAGAAAAATTAGAAAGTATTTTAAATTAATTTTTTGAAAAAATACCAGAAAGCAATACTAATGGGGAAATTCATAGCACTAAATGCTTATATTAGAAGTCATATCAATGACCTCAGTTTCCACCTTTAGAAACTAGAAAAAGAAAAGCAAATAAAGCCCAAAGCAAGTGGAAGGAATAATAAAGACCAATATTCCTCATTATAGGTACAAAAATTGTAAACAAAGTTTTAGAAAATAGAATCTTACATATGGATACAGATATATAGATATATGTAAAGATTCATGTATCTGACCAAATAGGGATTAATCCTAAAAAGGCAGATTGTTATAACATTTGAAAATCAATGTAATTCACCATATTAACAGAATTTAAAAAAATTATAATGTCAGTAGTAGTAAAAACTTTTGACAAAATCCAATATTCATCTTATTCCTGATTTTTAAAAAATACAGCTAATATAAATCCTGCACAAAAACTAAATACTTTCTTTTTAAGTTCAGTAACAAAACAAGCATATTCACTCTTGCCACATCTATTCAACATTGTACTGACATTTCTAGCTACTGTAATTATTCACCTGAAAAAGGCATTTTTATGTAAATAAAGAAATAAACCTGTCTATTTGCAGTTGATATTGTTGTCTGGAAGAGATTCTGATGGAATTTACCAAGAGCTGCTAGTCATGATAAATTACTTCTCAAAATTGCCAGATACAAGATCAATCTATAAAAATCAATTGTATTCCTAATTAGTAGTAATGAATAATAGAAAACTAATTTAAAAAAACTATTTACAATATTATCAAATGAAATTCTTAGGTATAAATTTGACAAAAGATGTGAAATGTACAATGAAAAAGCAAAATGATGGGGCGCCTGGGGGGCTCAGTCAGTTAAGCCTCTGACTTTGGCGGTTTGTGGTTCAAGCCCAGCGTCAGGCTTTGTGCTGACAGCTCAGAGCCTGGAGCCTGCTTCAGATTCTGCGTCTCCCTCTCTCTCTCTGCCCCTCCCTTGCTCACGCTATGTCTCTCTCTCTCTGTCAAAAATGAATAAACGTTAAAGAAAAAATTTTTAAATAAAAAAAAGAAAACGAAAAATGTTGCTGAGTAAATTATTAAAAGATCTAAAGAAATGGAAAGATAAAAGTTGTTCATGGATCAGAAGATTGAATATTGTTAAGATACTAATTCTCCCCAAATTGATTTATAGATTCAACGCAATCACAATCAAAATTCCATCAGGCATTTTAATAGAAATTAAAAGGCCAATTCTAAAATCTATATACAAATACAAAGGACCTAGAACATCCAAAACAATTTTGAAATGTAAAAATTAATTTGGAGAGCTAACACCACATGATCTCAAGACTTACAAAGATACAGTGTTCAAGATAAGGTAGTGCTGGCTTTAAGATAGCCTCACAGAACAATGAAATAGAATAGATCTCTACCAAAAAATAAAAGCAAACAAGCAAATAAACAAACAAACAAAAACACCTGATCTTCTTTGAGAAAAGTATAATAGCAATTCAATGGAAAAGGGCTGTCTTTTCAACCAGAGACCAAAAATTTGATCCATTCCTTATACTGTATACATATTTATATTCATGTTTATATATAAACAAAACCTGAAAATGGGTCATAAACCTAAATGTGAAACATAAAACTATAAAATTTCTAAAAATTTCTATAAAATGTATGACTTTGGGTTAGGTCAACATTTCTTAGACAAGGACATCAAAATCACCATTTCTAAAAGAAAAAATTAGGTTGAACTTTACTGAAATTAAAAAAACAAAAACAAAAACAAAACCCTTCTGCTCTTCAAATGACTGTTAGGAAGGTAAAAAGACATACCACAGACTAGGACATGGGGCTCAAATTCACAAACTGAAAAATCATGCATGACCTGAGCCAAAATCAAGAGAGTTGGATGCTCAACCGACTGAGCCACCCAGGCACTCCCTTCCCCATTATTTACAGCCAAACCTCTTGAATTATGGTCTACACTCACCCACTCTACTTTAAACCACCATCACCCAGCACTGTTGGATCAGTATCACCCATTCTATACCAAATACAGACTTAGAAAATGATGATAATATTAATTAATGATTATAGGAGCTACCTTTTACTGAGTTTTATACAAAAGTCTACATTTCAATACGGTATTGACTAAAAAGCAATACACTGTCTGAAGACCTGCCTAATTTTTAAAAAAAATTTTTTAAATGTTTATTTATTTTTGAGAGAGAGATAGAGTGCAAGTGGGGGAGGGGCAGAGAGAGAGGGAGACACAATCTGAAATGGGTTCCAGTCTCTGAGTTGTTAACACAGAGCCCAATGCAGGGCTCAAACCCACAAACCCTGAGATCATGACCTGAGCCAAAGTCAGACACTGAACTGACTGAGCCATCCAGGAGCCCCCAAGACCTGCCTAATTTAAAGGCTCCCTGTAAATGACTATGGAACTCGAAAGGTCATGTATCCTCTTAGTCCTATTTCTTTATTTACTAAATAGAAGTATTAAGTCAGATAATCTATAAAATCACCTTCAGTCAATGTCTTTAAAAAAAAAAAGTTTTGATTGTCTACTTGTAGAGCATAAGTTTTTATCAAGTGTTAAACACAAAAACCCTCAAACACATATTTTCTATATTTTCCCCTACCATCCCCTTTCCCATAACCTACATGCTCAAATATAAGGTAAATTTCTTTTCCTCAAAATGATCCCTCAAAAAAAAAATGAGTTAGCTTAAAATCAATATTTCCAAATGGTGCTTTCTTAATTTCTTTGTCTTGAATGGCATTTCAGGGCCCAGGAGAAGATATGAGCCCAAAATTGCCTTCATCAGTGTTAGTTTTATATGTGTATATATTTATATAGATGATGATAGATGGACAGATGCATATAGATAGATAGATAGATATAAATAGAGAGATAGATATAGACAGGTAGTTAATAAGACTGAAATTTAAAATAATGGAATTGTAGAAAATTAACACATTACCGGATTCTGACCACACAATTCCAAGTGTTGGTATCGTAGTAAAGAAGATCACTTTTAAAAGCGAAATGATAAATGATTGTATTGTGGAGATTAACAAAAATACTATAAATCTTAATGTTACGTAAATGAATACTTATATCATGAGATAAAATTTCCAGTAAGCATCATAAACAGATACCAAGTATAGATGATGGGTTCTAAAAAGCTGGTGACTCAAAAGAAAGTCTCCAATGATGAAAAATTAATGGCATTTCATGAAATATGAAATTTTTAAAAATTAGCAGTTTAAAATTAACTCAGTGTTTGCTAAAATATATGATTTTAAATGCCTTTGTAACTCAATAAATTGACCTTCTAATAAGGCAAATGGGAGCTACCTTACATTCAATGTTGCTTTAAATTAGGCATAAAAGCTCTAGTATAATATTATTCTGACATGAAAAAAGACTATATATTGTTAAGTATAAAGTTTTTTTAAACAGCATAAATGAGGTATCATTTTGTAATAAAAAAATGTCTATCTATACAAAACTACCTCTTGGTAAGATGTTATCACTTGGTGGTAGATGAGTAAAGGTAAGCTTTTTATCTTCTGTTTTTCTCTCTGTACAAATTTTCTATAAGCATTGTAATCATTTTGATATTAGAAAAATGAAAGACAAGACATCAACATCTTTGAAGCCCTGTCCGCTTTGCCCCATTTATTTCATGCCATAAGATGTTATTCATTTGTAGCATCTCACTTTGGTATATTACTTTTAATTTACTCCATACTTTTTAATATAACTGATACCTATGTTGCTTTAAATCGGTAATTGAAGGATAAGAAAAATCCTATACTGCATATGTTCAAGTCATAAAAATACTCTGAGTGAACCAGAAGAAGCCAATGATCAACATTTCTTTGATTTCTAATATTAGATCATTAACTCAGTTTTAGTTCTTGTCTTATTTTTAATTCAACAGAGTTAAAGAGGTTCTGGGTCAATGTTCTGGGTGAATCAGAGAATCAAGCTTTGTTCCCTTCCTTGGATCCTGAAAATGTGAGTGTGCACATCTATTGCAGGAAGGGAGGGGAAAGCGAAGGACAGATCCCTATGGAGGCAGAAGGACATAGAGCAGCAGCCTTGGATAATGAAGGGACAAACTGAGTGGCTCCCTGGGTGGGTCTTCTGTTTTGAAATCTATAGCTCTGCATTCTCACTTAATGTCCTCTATGGTTTCTTAATGTTTACTCTGGTTCTCTGTTGTAATTTGTCTCCTAGAGATGAAAGATGAAGATGGCTAGTCTGAAAGATCCTCTTTCAACATCTGGTGTTTACTACAGCTCTGTGAAGTTTACTTTTTTTCCCTCATCATTGCATTTAGTGTATGTGTTTCCTTAAGTCCAACAATTTTACAGACATTGTAAAAAATAAAATATTAGTGTCCCCAATTTTTTCTCTTACCCATCTCCTGTTTTTGCCCTCTGCCCACCCCAGTAAACACAAAGACAGTCTTAGCAATGAATCCCTCAAAGAAGGCATGTCAATTGATCAACCAATGTATACTTTTCACTGAGTCACTCTGTGAATTAGACCTTGGTTCACAAGACTAAGATATTTATGAAAACTCAAAGCTAGTTCAGAAAATAACTAAAGTATGAATCAAAACTGAACTGACAACTCAGGGACAGGGAAAAGTGCAAAAAAGAAAAAAACACATCATGATGAATCTGACCTTTCAAGAAAGGGAAAGTTTAATGAGGAAGCCAGCAGAGCATCGTAGGTTGGAGAAAGAGCGCAGAGGTGAGGATAAAGGTGTATATTTTGGTATGCAGTGAACAACCGTGCCTGGAATAGGCTGGGTTTTGTTACTGAAAGATGTGATGAAAGGAAGATTGTATCACCAGCTT
This sequence comes from Panthera tigris, assembly GCF_018350195.1. Taxonomy (NCBI): domain Eukaryota; kingdom Metazoa; phylum Chordata; class Mammalia; order Carnivora; family Felidae; genus Panthera; species Panthera tigris. The sequence continues at coordinate 40,462,522 of NC_056668.1, read as the reverse complement.
TATTGAGGAGTAGTGAGAAGAAGGTGATTAGAGATTATGTATGATCTGGAAGACTAGACTTAAAAGTATGGCCTTGTACAATAGACAATTTATATCTACCACAATATTTTAGAAAACAATGCATCATAATAAAATTATTATTTTATACTAGATTGGCAATGAATTGAAGAAGAGAATGAAAAGGGAAGAGAAGGGTCAAGAAAATGTGTTAGAAAACTTTTGGAATAATTGGCATATGAGGTAATGGAACCTGGATTCCAGTGGTGGTTGATAATGAAGCAGAGGGAGTATGTAAAGAAAGAAAATCAAAAATAAAATTAATAATTGGTGACAGATTGGGTTATGGGAATGGAAAAAGTATAAGGGGTTGGAGATGTCCTGAAGCATTAAAGGATTATGGTACTAAAGACAGAAATGGAAACCTTGGAATGGCACTCATGTCACAGGAATTGTGCTATCCATATTCTTCTTGCTAATTTTTGGTTAAGTAGCTGCCAGCTAGTTCTAAAAAGGACTTCATGGTACTGACTTAGAAGTGATCCCCCCTCCAAAAAAAAAAAGTCCTGGACACACATTTATAAGAGAGTATCTGCACAAAAGAATACAAAAGAGTTTTCAGAAAGCCTAAAAATTGCATTTTCCAATACAGAGTTGAATATTCCCATTATCTTTTAGATATACCTGTCATGCCAAATGTTACCTTGTTTGTCTTACTTACATGACATTAAAATTCATAAGTTCCTAACAATTGTTTTCACTTAACTTGAAATAAAAAAAAATTAATGCACATTTTCCTTAGTTTCTTCCGGTTCTACATGCAGAGCCTCTGAATTTTAACAGTCCTTTTGAAGTCTAAGTGAAATAGGCAATACACTGTGTTCACCGATATCATTTTGAAACTGTCTGACCCATTATTACATAAAGATGAGCGTTTCGCTTAATAAAGCCTTAGAGTAACACAATTTGTTACACCATAATTAAAGATGGACACATCTGTTCCATTTTAATTCAAACCCCTTTGAACATAATTACATAAAGCTGCAAGAAGAGAAATTCTCAGTCTTAGAAATTTACTATCAAAAAAAAAATCATTCCTTCTACAGAAACTACATGGTCAAAGGACAATTTGTAAAATGAAGTCAAATAGATGTCTCTCACTCTGTATCAAAGCATGAAATAAAGCTAAGACCCCAGATTAAAGTACTGTCCCCATATGAAAGCCATAATTAGTTAAGGAAACCCAGGTGAAGGACAATCTTTATAGTAAGTCCTAGCATTCCATCCCCGTGGAGGGGTACTATCTTTTATTTTCTGAGCCCACAGATACATAACAAAGGAAGAAACAAATATGAAGGATAGTTAAAGGGGGGAAAACAGGAGATATTGAACATTTATGTGTCATCTTTAAGCCGCCTACTAAATTCTAAATTTTTAGTCATATTAGTCTCATAGACCTTTCTTAAAAAATAGTACATCCTTTTGATAAAGTCCTAGTCATTATATCCAAAATAGTTCTTAGGTTAATAATAATCAGATGTATAAATAAAGAAAGCAGAGGTAAAGGAAACCCTGTAATTTCAGAATGAATTCTGAGAATTTAATAACATGAGTTAAATGGTAAGCCATGCACACAAATATCCCTGAAATGTGGGCTGTTAGTCTGTTTTATTTATGTTTCTATATCCTGAAGATGGCTTAATGAGGAGATGCAATCAGGATTAGCTAAGCAGTGAGAACTTGGAGGGAACAGGGTGGCAGTAAGATTTATATAAATATTTGCAGAGACGAGCAGATGCTCACATAATCCAGACAATGTGTGTGCACTTCATTTTAAAATAAAATAAAACAGTTGAAAGCCAAAATATAATTAATCAGAGGAAGTGCTTTAATCAACATCTTCCAATCCTTAAGCACTGCTAAAAAGATTAAAGAAACATAGAAGAAATTAAAATATGATATTCAAAAGGAAACCAGAATTAATCTATTCCTGACATTCTCCTTTTATTTCAGATGTGGGATGGAGAATGCAATTAATATGCATTTCCAATTGCTGCCAACTAGGGAAATTTCCTAGGTGTTTAAGCTACTAAATAAATCACCTAAGACTTACTGTATAATTTACAATGTAGTAATGATAGCTCTCTCTTCATTATTAATTTATTAGGAGTAATGTGTATGCTTGCCCTTATATCCTGTAGTTCTAAACAGGGATCTTTCCAGTGGAATACAAGAGAGCAAACTTAAATGGGTGTCAGTTTGATATTCATAGGTAAACTACAAAAAGATAAAAAGAAGTTGCATATCAAGAAAGGAATTAGTATATCAAATCCATGTAGATACCCAAATTTGACATTTATCTAACTTTAAACTCAGTTTGGGGCTCAGTTCTTCCAAACTCAGAACCTCTCTTGCAAGTATTTCTGTTGTTTTCTGCCCAAGATTTGACAAGCTGCTCAATATGAACCTATGATTATTACTAAAGTTTGGAGAACATCTTTAAACAGAGAATTTTCAAACAATGTCTCAAGGAAATAAAAAGCACATGCCTTCATGGCAAGTTAAATATATATAAACATTTTAAGCTCAGAGCCTTTGCCCTTTCCACAAACAAAATTTTATTGGTGAGAGTAAATTATTTCATATGGACCTCCAGAATATTATAAACAGTTTTGAACACAAAATGGACCCCTACAGACAGTCAACAGTTTACTACTGTTAATTTCAAGAATATCTTTTCACTAGAACTTGAGCCTAGTTCCAGTTTCTAGCAGAAACATTATTAATATCTACTAAAATTCTACCAAAAAGTCTCTAGCATTTAGGCCTACAAGTCATGAAATCTTAAAAATGTAATCCTGCGAAACACTGCCAAAATTATTCTTATTAAAATGTCAGAGATTGGAATTTCGTATTATGCGTCCTCCTATAAATAAATCTTAAAAATAATAGAGAAGAATGATTGACCTGAGAGATCCATTGTGAAATCTAGACTGGGAAAATGAAAACAACTATGTGACAATTTCTTCTGTGTTCCATCACAGTTAAGGTAACTTTAAAGTTCACACTGTAGTTATTTGCTTCTTAGATGCTAGCTGTTTGATATTCTATTCTAGCAAACGAACAACATACCAAACAGCTAGTATATAACTGAAAAGAAGAAAAAGATTCTTGTCTCTGTCTCTAGATGGCTTTGGACATTTATTTAGTAATTTATGTGCAATGGCCTTTTGACCCCCAAATTACTGACCCTGTGTACTTCATTGTAACATGAATTTGCTATTATTAAAATAGTCTATATTTTATTATCAGAAAATTCTGAAAAGTTGCCCTCTTTGATTTATATATCGATGTCATTCTTTATCAAATAGCATTATGTTATACTCAAATTAATGACTTTCACATAATGAATTCAACTAATGATTTGTAACCAAGTCCAGGGATAATGCTTATTAGGAATATGGCCATTTCTGTCAACGGACTCACTGGAAAGATAAGAAGCAGAGTCTAGTTATACAAATGTCCCCTTTATTCTGTCTCCTTTTTCTCATTTCTTATCAGTGCACCACAGGAAGGGAAATAGAGTTTAATTATTGTGGTTGTTGAAAATCATTATCATCATCTACCAAGTTTATCAATTGTCATAAGGAAGTCAGAAATTAAGTTCTGTTGGGGATTCTGAGACTGGGACACAATATCTGGAGATCTGAGTCTCATCTCTGCCATTATTTGCTTTGTAATCTTCTGCATGGGCCATGTCTTTAAGATGACAAGATTGGCTTAAGGGTAAGCCACCCCAAGGCACTTGTACTCTGGGCATTGTCAGCAGCAAGCCATGGCATAAACATAACCATATATGAAAATTCCTCATGAATCTGGAATTGTGCTGTCTGATAAGGCATCCCCTAGCCACACGTGGCTGTTTAAATGTACATATAAATAAACTAATACTAAATAAAATTTATAATTCTATTTCTCAGTCACACAAGCCAAACTTCAAATGTTCATAGTCCCATGTGGCTAACGGCTACCAGTAGAAAAGAAAATTTCACATAAATGGCTATCCCATATCCATCAATTCCTGAAACTGGGAATAATACACACCAAAATTATCAACCTGCAAAATTACCAACCTGTATCCAAGAATTAATGGATGTAACAGAGTCATTTATATACAGTTTTGTTTTGTTTTGTTTTAATCATGACTTACTCTTTTTTTCTAACAATGGGGAAAGATGTATGCAAATGACTCAATTTCCTTTTTAATAAAATAAATTCTGAATATAATATAGTTTCTCCATACTAAAGGATTTCTTAGTAATCATGCAAAACCCTCAAATCATATATCTATAGAACACTGAAGCAAAGATTTATCCCAAAGATTTTTTACTATGGTATATTAGTTGCTGATGATCCCACAAAAAGACACACACATAAACACACACACACCGCACATCTTTTTAAATAAAAACTATCAAACAAAACCAACACCAAAAATAACACATCTATGATAATACATAAGCAAACAATCTGAGAGTAATCTAAGTTTGGTGATTTAGATTTAATAGTACCTATTTAATGACTTATATGATTTTATATAACCTATTTATTAAGGGGCAGAATAGAGTGAATAAAAATGTGCAATATATAACTAATTATAGAACACCACCATTGTTTTCAAACATACAAAAATGTATACCTTCAAATAAGTAGTATTCGCCTCAAGTAGTTACTTTTCAGAAAAATGAATTGCCTTTAGATTTTCTGAAACATTCTTATAAATAACATAAATGGTATCATATCTTAATACTTTGGGGACTTACTTTGTTTTTGAAAATAATTTAAGGTCATCTTAAGCCAAATCTGGATCATAACTTCTTGTTATAATCAAGGTGAAATTAAAAAGTAATAAGGCATTTCTTATGATAATGACAATAACAGTAAGAAGGATAATGATAAGGTAGCATTTATTGACTGTCCATAAATATCAAGAGGTGTTGAGTATTGGTAGTCTGCATAATTTTTTTTCCCCATCTTACAGATGAACAAACAGCTGTTCATAAAATGTAAAGTTTGCCAAGTGTCACATGTCAGTCACAGCTAAGGTTAATTCTTAATGAGAAATTCCAAAAAATGTTTTTTTTTTTTTTATAATTCCTTTTTTCATTCCACATTTATGTTATAACAATTTACATTATATCCCGATTCTGGTCAATATATACTGTACACTTTATGATATGATTTTCTTAAAGGAAGACAAGATATGAACCCAGTTATTCCTTGATATACATCTTGATGATTTTTAATGTAGAAAACCAATAAAACCCTTCAATGAAAATTAAAAGTCTTCAAATTATTGTTTATTATAATTAGATATTAGATCATTTGGTGTGGTTTTCGTAAATTTAACATGGTTATTTTTTATCTTAACTGAAATGTAAATATGCGACCAGAAAAATTTGCAATGTGAAAAAAAATAGGAAAAATCATTTGGGTGTATAAGTCTTAGTATATTTACAAAAGACTGACAAAATTTGATATGAACTACTAAATTTGCTGATCTAGCATACAAACTTTGATTCCAGTGTATTAATTTGTGAAGTTGGTGCATAGCTTTAAAATATAACTTAGAATGATTATCTCACGTACAATTCAATAAGACAAGGGCTCATATAAATATCATGTACCATTGAACACTATCAATTAAGTATATAAACCTAGGATAAAGCTGTTCATGTGGCATACTAGACAAAGTGGAATTATTACAGACAGTTTGTATCAATTAAGAAAGTTCAAGCAGTTATTTAAATACTTGAGGCTATCCATTAGCCTTCAAAGCTCAAAGAAATCACTAAAACGTAATTATATCCAGCCTAGTGATTTGGCACTTAAGTTTATAAGAGGTTATGAAAGCCTCACAGGTCATGATTGAACAAATAGCTCCTGATCACCGCACTAGTGATATCTTAGAAGAACAAGATTATAGAGAAGACATCCTGGCATTTAAAAATGTCTGTGCTGTTTTTCAAAAGGAAGACTTGAAACGGCAACCATTATGCTAGAAACAATGCCAATGAATCAGCATAAAATATATCATTTGTAAACAATTCAGTTTCTAACAATGTGTGCATAAACCATATGTAACTTTTCTTTTTTAAACGGGGGTATGCTATAAATCTCAAATTCAATCTCAGAAGCAGCATTAACCAGTACCTCCTCTCTTAGAAGTTTCCTTTCTAGATGTGTCTTAACCCATTTAATCATGCTCCTAAATACTACCTCCTGACAGGCAATTAAGACTCTGTAAGTATTCAGAATATACATCTGTGTACCCATTTCTTTTGAACCAAGAAAAGAAAATTACTTAGCTATAATTCTTACTCTCAGTGAGTCGTAATTACCATGACTTGAAACCTTTTGAGCTCAAGTGCTCTAGTGCATTTGAGATATATATATATATTATATATATATATATATATAATATATATATATATATATATATGTATATACACTCCATCCAGCAAATTTCAAGTTATTTGGTGTCCTCACAAATAGGCAAATGCACCTCCAATTCTTAAAGTCCAAAGTATATCTAAAATTATCAGCTTTACATTTCAAGATAGGCATAAAACAGCTAATGGAGACAGTTATAATGATGACCCAGAGAAGATCAAGAAGAAAAGTGAAAAAACAAAAACAAAAACAAAAACAAAACAAACAAAAAACCTTCAATAGTTCTCAAATAAAGTGTCTCTCCACTTAAGGACACAACCTTGAGTCTTCACCCCCATAATTGGGAACTGTTCTGAATAACAGTTCTTTTACCCAAGAATTATATGGTTTGTCAATGTTCAAAGATTTACAAAGAGTACTGAATCTATGCTGAAAATAATTTAACTGTGGGTGATTCAGAATTCCTTCAGGATTTTTTCTCTGCCTTTAGCATCATCATTGAACACATACATCATAATCATTGCACAATCTTGTAGGTGCAGAATACATAGGAAATGCAGTTTTCCCGTACATACATACATACATACATACATACATACATACATACATACTTTTCTGTACATATATGGGAATAAATCTGCTTTTAATTTACTTACTGAACATTTATCTCTTAATCATAAAATCAAAGATTGGTACAAAAGTTTATTCATTGGCACGTTTTACATGTTGGGTTTTCAGGTCAACAGGACTTCAGTATACACAGAAATAACAACACATGCATGTGTGCATACACACACACACACACACACACACACACACACACACAAAGACTTTAACACACCCTTATATGTATATCATATAAACAGCCATGTAACCAAGAACTCACCAACACACTCTAGCTGCTGAAACTTCCTTCTCATCACTAATGTTGTAGTAACTCCTGAGTCTTCATTAATTTTCACTGGTGGGAAAATAAATGTCCAGGATCTCCATTACCCCATTGCTTCAATCCTTGGTGCCATGAGAACTTTGATGGCCTACCCTCATTGCTGGAAGATGAGGGTGGGGAGTATGACCAGGAGGCTGTGTTTCCACTCCCACCTGTAAGCCCACTTCACAATGGAAGATGTGTTCCAGAATCTTGGGTTAGAAATTAGAATAAATTTTTCCATAGAAATAAAAGTCTGAATAGCTGAGACTTCTCAGATAATGAGTGTTACAATTCAGTTACTTTACAGGATTTTGTGGACTGGTCAGGATAAACTACCTCATACAATATCAATGTTATTAGAAAAATGCTTTTGGACTGTTGACATCACTTAAAAAACAATTTTTAAAACATGTATTGTTCATAATTTGGGACTGTCCATAATTAAAAACACAAAGAAATCAAAGTTACTATTCTATAAAATCATAGAATTTTAGTGGACATATTTTTCAAATATTTGCACTGACAAATGATTAAATTGCAAACAGTAAAGCCTTGGGAATAACCAGCTTTGTCCAAGATAGAGGAGATAAGAGAATAAAGCCATATATTCATGTGCATGATTTTTATTCTAACTCAATTGGCTGTATTGTTTTTTTCTTCTACAGACCTGATAACACTGCACAATTCTTTCCCTTCTTATCCAAATTATCACTTTTTTTTTTGTTTATGCTAACTAGCATGTAATGAAATAAAGCAAAACCTTCTCTCAACCCCAGTTTCCACATTAACGACTACTCCATTTCTTTTTTACTCAGCAAAACTCTTTGAAAGTTGCCTTTATTTGTAATTTTCAATTTCTTTCCTCTCATTCTCTTCAACCCACTCCAATCAGGCCTAAAGCCCACTATTCTACCAAAACTACGCCTGCAAAGATTATTACTGACATCCTTGTTGTTCAATTCAATGGTTGGTCTCTGCCCTTGACATAATAGTAGCATTTGACACAGTTGACCATAGCGTATTTCTCAAAACATTTTCCAGGATACTTACTGTTCAGTTTTCCTTCTTTCTTATCACTTCATCTAATTTCTGGGTTCCTCTTCTCTGTCTACTTCCTTAGTGATCCTATGTAGTTCCAGGACTTTATGTTAGTACTTAAAAGACATTGTTCCATCATCTTATGGTGTCTATGGTTTCTGATTAGAAGTTTGTGATTTTACAAATCATTACTAGCCTGTAGGTAATGAGTCATTTTTCTACTGCTGTTTTCAAGATAGGTTTTCAAAAGTTTGACAATGATGATCACAGTTTGATTTATATTTACCTTGACCTGGATTGCTTAGCTTCTTGAATCTGAAGTATTGTGTATTTCACCAAATTGGAGAAACTTTCAGCCATTTTTTTTTTCAAATACTTTTTCTGGCCCATTCTCTTTCCTCTCTTCTGGGCTCCAGTTACAATTGTGTTAGACTTTTTGATACTGCTCACAGATATTTAAGTCTCTCTTCAAATTTATGATCTTTATTTTCTACTTTTTCAGATTGAATAATTTCTACTGATCTTTCTTCAAGTTCATGGACTCTTTCTTTCTTTTGTCATCTCCATTCTTCTGTTAAGCCCATCCAGGGAATTCTTTAATTCAGATGCACTATTTTTCAGTTCTAGAATTTTCAGTGCATTCTTTTTTTATTTTTATTTTTTTTGTTTTTCTGCTAAGATTTTCCTTTCATCCAGTACAAGCATCTTTACTTTACCTCTCTGAGCAGTTAAAATTGCTACTTTAAAATCCTTGCCTGCTAATTCTAGCATCTGCATTATCTCAGGGTTGGCTTCCACTGGTTGTTATTTCTCTTTAGAATAGTCACATTTTCCTGGTTTTTCTTAAGTTGAATAATTTCAGATTGCATTCAGGGCATTATAAATGCCAAGTCGTGGAAGCTGTTTATTTTTTTCCTCCAAAAAGTAGAAAAATGTTTTCATCAGAGAGTTAATTTAATTTGACTCAAACTACAAACTGTCTCAGCAGAGGTAGCTCAAATATCAGTTCATTTCTTTTGTCTTTAGCTGAAGTTTTTTTCAATCAAGTATGGCTCAAGTGTCAGCCAGAGATATCTTAGAGTTCATACATAAGGAGTAGGGATCCCCTTTTCCGGCTCTGTTTCCTCATTCACTTCTTATTCTTCTGTGGTTGCCCCAAACTCTTGTCTTATGATTCTTCAGGCCAGAAAAACTTAACCTTATTGCAACTGAAAACAGTCCTTGCAGAAACCACTGAAGATGGTACTCAAGCTAAAAGCCTTTGTAAAGATGAGGAAACTTACCCCATACCAGTTACTTCTAACAAGTTTCAATTTTCCTTTATAACCCATCTGGTTTGCTAACTGCTCAGAGCCTTTGTAGTAGCTGATTTTGGTGTTCGGTTTAGAATTCATAGTTCTTATTTGTAAGATGTAGATCTGTTAGACGACTACTCCAACATATTACTGGGAGCAAGCCTTCAATTCAACCTCATGACTTTAAATATTATCTCTATGCTGAAATCTCCTTAATTAATATCTCTACAAAGGTCCTTCCAAGACTCATAAATATGGAGTACAAACTGAGGGTTACTGGAGGGGTTGTGGGAGGGGGGTATGGGCTAAATGGGTAAGAGGCACTAAGGAATCTACTCCTGAAATCATTGTTGCACTATAGGCTAACTAATTTGGATGTAAATTTGAAAAAATAAAAAATAAAATTAAAAAAAAAGGTCCTTCCAGACTCATGTAGCTAACTGCCCACTCAAATTCCAATTGGCGCTCTGATAAAACACCTCAAACTTAATATATCATGTGTCAAAGATCAATCTCCTGATCTTTCATCCAACCCCGTCTGAGGAGGCTGCAACTACATCCTTCCAGTATCTCAAGACAGACAACTTTGTAGTTCTCTTGATTCCTCCCTTTCTCTCATATCCTTCATCCAGTCCAGTAGGAAATCCTGTTGGCTCCACCTTTAAAATATATTCAGAATCTAATCACTTGTGCTCATCTTCACAATGGCCACTATCGTTCCCTGCCTGGATTACAGTAATAGCTTCATTGTGACTATCCTTGCCCCCTCCATCTATATTTACCACAGTTGGCAGAATGATCCTTTGAAACAGCGAAGGATCACTTTACTCCTCAGCACTTTAATATAGTCTTGTTTTACTCAAAGTAAAAGATAAATTCTATAAAAATGAGTTGTAAGCCCTAGTGATCTGCACTTAACTACCTCTCTGACCTCCATCTCTTACTGCTACAACTCTTTTTACTTTTTCTAGGACTTTTGTCCTGGTTGCTGCCTCTCTCAGGAATACTCTGGCCCAGAATACCAGGTTTGCTAACCTCCTAATGTCTATCACATGTCCGCTCAAATTTCACCTTAACACTGCAACGTACTCACCCCCAAACCAGTCTCCTAATCACTCTTATCGCGTGCTAGAATGTAAGCTCCATGAGGGCATCAATTCCTTCCCCCAGTGTCTCAAGTACATAGAACAGTGGCTGGCACATAATAACTGTTCTATAAACGTATGTTGAATAAATGAATGTCAAGCCCCATTCTGCCTAAATGGTAGGAAATAGAAAATCTTAGTCATTTCCAGCTCTTTTTGGTCATTTCAGGTTAAATGTAGTTCATTCAAAATTTCCCTCCCTCTTCTTTCTTCTCAACCCGGCATCTAATTTTAAACAGCTTACACAGAAGGGAAGGAGGCCAGAAGGGGATGTCTGGCCTGTAGCTGTTGACTGTACTACATTGTTTTATGCCAAGATGACCTCTGCCTCACCTGGCATCTGTTCCTGCACCTATTATCACTGCCATTCTCTAAGGTTCTGTCACTGCTCCATGGTCTGAGGTAGCATAAAACAACCAAAACTGAGAAGTCATTTTGGACTGCTGGTTCTTTCTGTCAGCAAATCTTGTACCCTCTTTGAAGGTAGTGGGGAAAAAAATGAGCTCTTTTCCCATGCTTCTCTGAAGTTCCAAACTCCCTAAATCTTTATCAAGATTTTATTGTCTTAGATAACACAAAAAGCCATCAGGACTCCCCTTGTCCATATAGGAAGTATTAAAAGAGTGATGCCTGCTGATACTCCAGAACTACCCCCCTCTACTTTTGGATATCCACACTTATCAATACCCCCTCCCCCTGTTTTAAAATAACCCTGAATAGAGAACAGAAGCAGAGCCTGGGCCCAGCACTAAGCTATCTTGCTTTCTTGTCTGTTCTATTCTCTTCTACAGTTCAGAGGAGCTCCTGGCAGGAGTGAAGGGACTTCTGAACTGGATAACAAATATTCTTCCTACATACTTCCTTCTTGCATAGGAAGTCAACTTTGAGTTTAAAAGCCAAGGATTTTCTGCCTTTCTTTTTTCTTCCAATCCTCCAATGATAACATTCAATGACTAATTTCTGGGTGCCTGCACTGGAATGAAGAGTCTCAAGGCCCAAGAAAAGAAAATCAAAGAAGTTTAAATGTAAGAGAATGAGGTCAGGCAGAGAAGGAAGTAAGTAATGGTAAGGAGGATATTTCAAGCAACACTTTAAAATATTCACAAATATTAGCTCTAATCTTTATCACTTGGAGAACTTATTATACCTGACTTAGCCTATTGTTAAAAAATAATCATGTAGCGAAACAAGGGAAGATGAGAAAAATGCAATTAATCTTTCTCACAAGGTAGATTTCCACAGTAATGCTGAACTTACCCAGTATTTTCATGAAACTAAGGATCATATATTAGCTCTGAGGTTTGATGAATTTAGAAAAAATTCAAATTGGATAAGAGTGTGAATGCTTGTCTGCCTGAGCCTAAATACGTTTAGAGATTCAGGACTCATAAGTAAAGAAAGAAAAAGAATGATCCTCCTTTGACATGAAGTATTGAGAAACAACCCGACAAAACATATTAGCATCAAATAAAGCCAAATCTAAATGAAGAAATTCTTAGCCTTAATGAAGGTCATATGTAAACATACAGAGAATTCCACACTAGCTTTAAAAGGAAACTTGGGAAATTAACTTCCACACCTGATTAACTTTGAGGTTTTTAGAGGAAAGTAACTGCCTATATCCCAAGTAATATTATTTAAAATTTAGTTTCTCTTATAATTAATGAAGCAATTGAAAGTGATTACCTTTTTCTTGAGAGGGAATAAAAATTTTTTTTAAGTTCTCAGGATATTTGTACAGTCTTTTCCCCTTGCCAGGCACAATCTTCCCAGCCCAGTCTTTGCCTCAGCCAAAATAGCACTTCTACAGAGACCTTCCTGGATGTCCCATTTAACAAGGTCAATTCCTCTCATCTCTATTATTCACTAATTCTATAGTCTGTTCATATAATTTTGTAATTATATGCTTGTTTATGTATTTACTCCTTTATCACCTGCATTCTACGTCAGATTATAAATGCCACAAAACAATCTGTGTCTTAATTCCTGAAAGTATATCACTTAGCATACACTTAGTACAAAGCAGGTAATCAATTAAATATTTGCTAAATGCATAAAAGAAAAAAAAGCAATAAAGTTTGCAGTTAACTAAGGATTTTTTTAAGTGATTCATAATTTTCTGGATGACAAATATGCTCTATGTCATTCAGTACTTATTAAAGGTAACGATCTTTCTGTTTTTATCTTCCCCCAAAACTCCATTGCTTCCCAAACTGTTATACAGTGCTGTTCTCGGAAATCCTTAACAACCTGCTCTCTGCATGAAAAGTAAGGCATATGTTTATACACATAACTGTATTTTAAACTTTACTAACATAAAAGATACATAGGATACAATTTACAAATAATAATAAAACATATAATATTCTTCATTGAAAATTCCATTTAGCCAATTGATTCTCATGGAAGGATTTTGTTGATATTTGCCAAACTCTAGTATCCACAGGCAATCTATATTTGAGATGGACAAATGAGTGCAATCCCAATGCGGATGTTGGTTGACATTTTGGTTAATGTTACTGAGCACAACAAAAATGAAAAAACAGAGACATGTCCAAGCTTCACACATTTGTCAATGGTGTAAGCACCATTGCTGACTCAGACAACCATTTTCAAATACTAGAAGGATATCTTCTCAAATTCTTGTGGTCTTCATAATGTAACACCTGTACACACAACACAATTTTAAACGTAATCTGCATTATACAGATATTCTCCATCACTTTCTCATGAGTAGACCAGGAATAGAAAACATTCTCTGTAAGGGTCAGATACTAACTATTTTAGACTATTTGGGCTTTATATTCTCTATGATAATTACTCCTATTTGCTATTGGAACGCAGTCATAGACACTATGTAAACAAAAGGGTATGCCTGTATTCCAATAAAACTTAGACTATGTATACTAGTCCAACTATATACAAATAGTCTAGCTATGTATAAAAACCAGCAAAGGGCTGAATATGGCTTGAGGCACTTAATTTGCCAATCCTTTGCCTACAGAATCAACAGACTATAAACTGGGCCTAAATTTTAGCACTTGCCATTTTCATGGTTAACATACTCCCTCATTGCTGATTTCAAGCTACTAGGTATCAATGCATGCTGAGTTGGGAACAGTTGAACAATAGAATATAACACAATTACACAGTATTTCCACCATGCAACTACATATTATATAGAGAGATAACCTAAGAAGGAGAAAGTGATAAATTGCATTTCTTAACTTTGCTCTTAACATATTTTGTTTAAATTGAGCTTATGTAATTTAATTTTTTTAATGTCTGTGTTTAAAAGTTATCCCATAAAATTCCCCTCCAAATTTCACAATCTATTCTCCTGCACTGATAGGAATAGGCTTTTGCACACCACACCTCTATCTCCTTCCTTGAAATTCTCTTTACTCTCTACATCTCCTACTTTAAGCTCGTTCTTGCTTCCTTCTTCGACTCTCTCTATTTATTCTCAGGTAGCTCCTTCTCCTACTCTCATTTCTAATTTATAGGGTTCAATATGACTCTGTTCCTCCATCTCAGCATGCTATCTTACCATAACTTCAACTACTCCTTCACTGCTGACTATGCTCAAAAGTATATTTTTTTGTTCTGCATTGTCATTCACATTTCTAAATAGACTGCTAAGTATTAAATATGTTTAGATTTAATACAGATATTAAATTATATATAATTCTATATGATATAGAATATAGATATATTATTATATAGAATTATATATGATATATGATAGGTATTAAATATATATATGTGTATATGTGCATACACATATATATATGTGTATATGTGTATAAATGCATATATATATATATATAGAGAGAGAGAGAGAGAGAGAGAGATTGAGAGAGAGAGAGAGAGAGAGAGAGAGAGAGAGAGAGAGAGAATTTCCATGTGGATGTTTTGGTTCCCTACAGTCACTTCAAATTTAATGAGCCTAAAACCAGTCATCAAATTTTCCAGTCCCTTCCCCCTCATGTCTTAGGTGTTCAATGTATTTTTGTCATACCAGCTTGAAATTTCTAATTCAACTTCTCCTTGGCCTATATCCTTTCTTATCAATATTTCCTGCTAGATATATTCTAGCACATCTCTCTCAATTCACATTTCCACCACACAGCTCACACAAGAATTATATTCTCTCAACTGACATCCCTGTCTTCAACCTTATCGTCCTTTTAGGGTTTCTTATAGTGCAATGAGGCTCATTTATTCTAAATCCTGAGTTTATCACACTTAAACCCTTGATTAAGACCTAAAATGTATTCAACTGCCTACCTCAATGATTTAAGCTTAAATTTCATACTTCTCAATTTCAAGGGCTTCATTATCTTCAAGCAAATTTATCTTTACTAAGCAACGCCATTATTCAGTATCTCCCCAAATAGACAAAATTCTTAGATACTGTAACTTGTATTTCATTTTCATATGGGTAGGCAATAAACAACTTGTTGATTTATTTGTTATCTGTTAATGCAATTTGAAATGAGTGGAGTTGTATTAGGAAACTCAAAAGATATGCTTCATTGGAACAATAAAAACAATATATTAAAGATATAGATATTCTAAAGATATTTCATAAAGAAAAACTTACCATTCATATATATTCAACAGACTAAATAAATAGGCCAAGTCCTATGAACTGTGCTAAGTGCTAAGGACACTAGGATAAATAAGACACATTTTCTGACTTCAAAAAGCTACAGTCTATTCAAATAACATTGTAATCACCATACTCTTAAAATAAAACATTGCCTCAGGAAGTTTGCAAGTCTCGGTGAAAAGCTAAAAATCCATGTGTCATTTCAAGGACTAATTAAAGGGCTTATTGAAGAATATTCCTTTATTAGGTAAATGAGATAAACATTGAACAAGACATTTTTAAATTAACTTTTAAAATATATATATATTGAATTCCAGGCAATATTAAATACTATGTGGATATTTGAAAATACTTCATCTCATTTTACATTTTAATAGAGATTTTATGGCCCAAACATTTAATTCATACTTTTATGAGAATTTTTACATTTTTGTAAATTTTTTGCTGCTTTGGAGAGCATGAGCAATTTTTGGTTATAATGTGTTCTACCTAGCAAATTAATAATGCTCTGTCCACAATAACATAGATGCTTATATGTGGCAAAAAAGAATCTTTTGTTAATGACCACATACTCCAGAGAAGGAAACTGAACATGTTTAAAAGCACTTCTTGGGGCACCTGGTTGGTTCAGACAGTAGAGCAGGCAACTCTTGATTTCAGCTCAGTCATGATTCCAGGGTCCTGAGATCAAGCCCCACATTGGACTCCTCACTGAGTGTAGAGATTGCTTGGGATTCTCTTTCTCTCTCTCTCTCTCTCTCTCTCTCCGCCCCCCTCCCCTACTTGTTCTTTCTCTTTGACAAAAAAAACAAAAAACAAAAACAAAAAACAAATAAAGAAAAAAAAATTTTTAAAGCACTTAAGTTCCTTTTTTAAAATATTGATTTTAAACCATCTGTAATCTCTTTTTTTTTAAGTTTATTTATTTTGAGAGAGAGAGAGAGAGAGAGAGAGAGAGTGTGTGTGTGAGAGCAGAAGCAGGGAAGGAGCAGAGAGAGAGAGGGAGAGAGAAAATCTCAAGCAGGCTCCATGCTGTCAGCACAGAACCTGACTTGGGACTCGACCCCACAAACTGAGGCCATGACCTGAGCCAAAATCAAAAGTCAGAGGGACATCTAACCAACTGAGCCACCAAGGCACCCCTCCATCTGTCATCTCTTGAGCAATTATTAATATTACTTGGAATACTACAGATATAAAAAATATTATAACATTTAAAAATTATTATTTAGTTAGCATCTCAATAAAAGTACATGCTACTTGCTTCCTCATTAATAAAATAAGACAACTGTACAGTATAGAGGTTTTTTCCTAATGTAAATTCAGTAAAGAGTTCTTAGTCATAAGAAAATTAGAATTCCATTATAAACAACTTTCAAAATTTTAGAAGTGACTGTCCATTATAAAGATATGAAACAATACAAACATATTTAAGTCCGCTATCAAGAAGCATAAAACATGCAATATTTCTGCATCATAAAAATAATAGTAATGAATAATGATTAAAATCCAGAGTATTTAAATCCTTGCTTATATTTTAAAGTGAAATTAAAACACACTAAAGAAAAGGTATAAATTTTTAAAGACATAATATAGATATTGTTTGTCCATCTGGATTTCATGAAATTCTTAATCTTCATTGTTATATGAAGCTTATAAATTAGCTTTCCTTGGTTCAGGGGGATTAAGTAGAAATCTGTCTTCACTGTTCCATTAGCTCTAGTGGTGGACATTAAATCTCCTTCTTGGAATTAAATGTCTTAAGAATGTGTAAAGATGGAAAATGAATCTTTGTGGTGAACATTTGCTTGAATAACTTTGTGTTCCTAATGTGATAATCTGTATGTTATCTTTAAACCACACTTAAACCACTTTAAAAGTAACTTTGACCTGAGTAAGGAAGTTGGACAAAGATCTGTTTCAGCTATGATCTCACACTATAAGCCTTTTTTTAATTGCCTCAAGAGCTTATAACATTTTTTTTCTGAAGTCAATGTAGATGTCATATCTTTTTATACATTAAGAATTTTTTAAATTACCCACTGGGGATCCAGTAGCAAGTGTCATGATAATTGTCAGTGACCAATCCAGTGTCCCATGTTAGACATGAATGATATGACAAGACATGAAATAAACCTCTTTTTCTCACATGGCACATGAACTGATTTTGAAAGAAAATGCCAAAAGGTGCTCTGAGTCTGTTTTTTGTAAAAAGTAATACTATTGGAATATCTGCACAAAGCTACTACTTTAGAAACAAAAGATACTAGTTTAAATCTGTAAATCACGTAAATCTGTCAAAAATCAATACTCCCTACTGGGGAAAGAAGGTAGAAAGAGAAGGATACAGGGAGAGAGAAAAGAGAGAAACCTGCATTCAAAAAGCAACTCTGGAACCCAATTGCCTTACCTTCAAAAATTATATACCTTTAAAAAAAATTACTCGCCTTTCAAGCATCATTGTTCTCCTCTGATTGCAATAAGAATGAGAAAGGACATGTAAAACAGTTATTGTATACTGAGTTCTTTTACCTTGAAACCAAACTGAAAGATAATTTTCTACCAGTCCCCCTTTTTAATTGAAGTTTACTATATCCAGGTACCCTAAGTTTTTAAATTCTTTATAAGGAAGCTATACGACTCACTTGTTCAGAAGCAGGAACCCAGAAATGTGGTCATATACCCAGAGTGCAGGATACTTTCTGTGCTAGTTAATCACAAATCTATATTAAAGTGAGTCCAAAGGGGGGAAAAAAAAACTTCAGTATGAATACACTGGTTAAAAAGATACACAAAGTTTTTAGAAAAGCAGCAACTCTACAGCTTTGATTCTCTGCTTCTTGCTGTCTATGTCTCCCTGTGGGGCTTGCCCTTCCTGTCCTTCAAAATTCACCAAAGTGAGAATAAATGCCCCTTCTGGAGCAGTAAGATCACAGCACACAGAATTCTTCTAGTGACTTTGAAATAGATCAGTACTGAGGCATCTCAGGCCACACGGGCAACTGATCTGGTTTTCAGTCACCACAAATTTCTGCTAATCTATCCACTGCTCCTGCTGTATGGCCCAGCCAGATCTGATGCCCCTGCTGCTTCTAAGTCATGCTTAGGGGCCACAGGAAACTTTGTTGAAGCTGTCCATGCCCATGATCCCTCCTGCCAAGACACCAACAAGTGAGATTATACCCTAGATCTCACAGTCTTACCAGCAATGCTGTTGGATATAAGGGGTGGCTGTTACTAATCTTAGGACCCAGACCTTGCCTTCTCAGCTTCTTCCCTAAACTCATAAAGCATGGAGAAATCTTGCTAGTCTAGAGAGGAAATATCACTCTCCAATACAATATGTTAGACAAAACATTTGTCTATGCCCATGGTAACTCTTCCTTTTAACTCCTCCATTATCCCTCCAAATTTTTCTAAGGACTACAGTTTTCAGAAAACTAAACCCAGACAGACTTGTAATCTCCTTTCCATTCTACCCATACCTGCTTTGATGACCATGATAGAGAAATAATAATACCTCCTTAATGGACAAAAGAGGGAAAAAACAGAATGAAGAAAAAATATACAGATTAACATCCCAAAATTTTATCAGTCTACAAGGGTATTAGTCTACTTTTTTTCATTGAAATAATTTGAAGTATATATTGAAGGCTCTTAGGAAAACTCTATTGTCTTATCCAGATTTATTGCTTTTAAGGTTTTTTTTGTAAGTAATTCTTTTAGAACTAACCATGGTATCTTTTATGGGGCAGTGAAAGGGAGGCAGAGTCTGATAAAAATGGTCCTTTTTTCAGTTATTTTTATTTCCCCACCTTTCACATTATAGAAATCTTGGAAGAGAAGCAAGGAAGGTGGTAGATAAGGCCTACCACCTGCCTCAACTAGTCTTACCTGAAAACTGAATCCCAAAAGATGCTCAGATATTCCCTACCTCAGAAATGGTACATCATCCTTACCCTTACTAGCCCATGGGTTTCATTGTTCATTTCCACACATCAGTGTGTCATTGGGTATTGTGACTGTCCAGTATCTTCAACCTCTCCCTGTCATCTAATTCCCTCTGGTTAGCATTTGAACAAGCTTAACTTTTTCAATCTTGAATATATAAGGCTTCCCTCCATTGATAAGCTCTCAATGAACTACCACCCCCAAATCCTTCTTCAACCATCAGAGCCAAATTTGATTACAATTATCTATAGTCAGTCTCCAACATCTCTCTGTCTATCTTTCCTCAAACCACACAATGACTAACATTTTATTGAAGCAGCTTTCAGCAAGGCTTTCTCCTCGTTGCTATATCCAATAAGAACTTCTCAGTTCTTATTTCATTTCTGGTTTACTGTTTTCTGGTCTGTGTCCCCCATTCAACTGTCATCTCTATGAGGGTACCTATGTATAATGACTCGCACATAGTACCCACCCAAAAATCCATTGTCTAATGAATGAATAACAGAAAAGTACAGAAAGAGGCAGTTCTACCTAACTTATAATTTCCAGCAAGGAAAATATGTTCTCTTGAAGAATAAAGATTTAGGGGCACCTGGATGGTTCAGTCGGTTAAGAGTCCATCTCTTGATTTCAGCTCAGGTCATGATCTCAAGTTCATGAGAATGAGCCCCACATCCGGTTCTGAACTGACAGCACAGAACCTACTTGGGATTCTCTCTCTCTCCCCCTCTCTCTCCTCAGCTCATGCTCTCTCAATAAACAAACAAACAAACAAACAAACTTTAAAAAAAAGAAAAAGAAAAAGAAAGATTTAGACTTCAGTCTGAAATAAATTCATATATGCCTTGGAATTTAGTTTTGTGTTGTCTTTGTTGCTCTGCTATTGCTATTGCTACTTGATTTTGCACTGGATCTTAGGGAGGATAATTTTTTAAAAGGTTCATTTATCTTTGAGAGAGAGAGAGAGAGACCGCGAGTGGGAGAGGGGTGGGGATGGGGGGAGGACAGAGGATCTGAAACAGGCTCTGTGCTGACAGCAGACAGCCTGATTTGGGACTCGAACCCACAACCACAAGAACATGACCTGAGCCAAAGTCAGACACTCAACTGACTGAGCTACCCAGGCACCCCAGGATATTTTTTTTAATATTCTCTTCAAACTGATTTTCCATCCACAATATTCTTAGGAATCAGTTCTAAACTAAGAACAGAAGACCCTATCAAATACTTTAAAATATTTAGTTCTAATTAGTCTCTCGCAAGCCCGTCATAAAACAAGTCTTCATATTATAAGATTTCAAGCTATTTTTACTTTGGTGATTATATTACTTTTACATTTACAGTACAGAATTTTCATGGTAAGGAAACTGTTGTATCTTATATTACATTTTATAATACAAGTGTCTTATTTTTCCAATAATTCAATAGATACTATACAATTAATGGAACCAAACTAGCCTGTTTAAAGATAAACTTAAGAAAGTAATCTAAGAAGACAAAAATTAATTTTTTCTATTATGTATAAAATATTCCTCATGTATTTCTTTTGTGGTTGCCCTTTCCATAAATTAAACTTTTACCGTAGCATCATTAATTTGATAGTATTTCAAAAATCACTGAAAATAAAAATAATAGTGCATAGAATATTCAGAAAGAAGGAAGATAGTAAGTGGGGGAATTTAAAATTCGGAAGAAAATAATGCATTTTTACTTTCTTCTGGTTTGGTTTACTTCTGGTTTACTTTCTTTCTATCTTCCTAGATAGAAAGGTCTACAAAAATGTATTTTAAAAAATAACACAGTAATATTAAATAAACTTTTACAAACAAATCCACTGCTCGGTTTTACTTTTCTAACTCCCATTAAACCACAATCACCTATTATCTCACAGGTGAGGGATAGAATGGACAGGGAGTGAAAAGGTGTGGGAATTATCTACATCTGAATAATCACAACAGACCTTACAAAACGTGTTGGTAGAAAAAGAAAAAAAGTGGAGGAAGAAGGTCTGCCTAATTCATGAAACTGATACCATTTAAAATTGTACTTGAACAATTCCTTTTGACAGTTTTCATCTACAAAAAAAAAAAATACAATTTTGATCATCCTACTTCTATCAAGAATATCTCCAACGTCTGTAAGAATATCACTAACGTCTCCATTGTCTTTTGGGACACTCAGCAGGGAGCACACAGCACAACGGGGTCTGGCTTCTAACTGCCTCTCCTGACATATCTCAGACTTTCACCATCCATATCCACTACAATAGCAGTAGTAAAACATTTGCCTACTTGCTTCGTGCTCTTTCACATTCCCCTGCTTTTCCAGGAGCTAGAAGCTATTCACGACCATTTAACATGCTAACGTGGCCAGATTAGAGCCAAAATGGAGTCACTCATGCTCAGCCCTTACATCAGCAAACCAAAATTTAACTGCTGGGCTCTCCCAGAAAAGGAAGGCCTAGGTCAACCACTTGCCCACTGAGAACAAGTTACCTGACCAGCTCCAAGACAGTCCTTTGCTCCATAAATGGAAAGTAACCCTGCTTTACCCAATCAACAAACGTCCAGTAGAACTTCCTTGTGCCTGCTCACTTCATTCTGTAAAAATCTGTCTCCTTGGACAACTCCTTGGAGCACCATTCTATGTACTAGATTGGATATTGCTTGACTTGCAAATTGCTGAATAAAGCCAATAGGACCTTAAAATTTACACAGGTGAATTTTTTTCTAATGAATGTTCACCTGTCCTAGGACGACTTCTCTTGCCCCCACAAGAACTCCTTCTCTGCACCCTTTCCATACCTTTATTATCCTACTATCATGTCAGAAGGCAAATGTCTATTTCCTTCCCTTTTATTTCAGACTTCAGGAAAGTTTATTTTAATCATCTGTGTTTCCTTGTGATCAACTGCAGCATCCTATATATACCTCATAATACAAAGGGATGAAGATAGCAAATTTATGATCCACCTCACTTCACAATTATACTGATATGATCTAAACATTTATTAATAATTGAACTGTCAGTATTTGATGGCATAAATAACACCCAAATGTGAAGTGCAAATTATTAAAGGAGGCAGGTCAATGGTAGGGAGGGAAGTATGTTTCTCCTGACCTTGAGTCCTCTATCCACTGTGCTCTCCCATTTTTTTGTCTTCTCAGTTACCTCCCAGAACACTGGCAAACTATTTTCAAAAGTCCCTGAGCCCCCACTGGGCTGTCATTGGGCACTCTGTTAGAAGACTCTTCTTACACTGTCATTGCACTGCTCTGAATTCAACAGAGAAACAAAACCCTTGGCACCAAAGACATGAGAAATAAGCCATAATACAACCTTTTGGCTGTATTCTGATATTGAAGAAACCAAAAAACCTAGAGTCTAGGAAAGTGGACCCAGGACTTGGAGACTTTCATCTCTAGACTTAGAGAAAACTATACTATCCCTGAGCTTGCATAGTATAGAATCTGATGAGCAGACTCATAATCTGGTTTTCCGTGCAGTAGAAGGACACAGCAGGGAGCCTCTATCTGGGAGCTTGATACCCTTTGGTTAACTCTGTCCTTTAAATCTTAACTGTAGGTGTAAAGCCAAAGGCCTTATATTGTACTCAGATATATATGTATCTACATGTTCTCTGACTGAATAAATTCTCTCAGTCTGGCCCCAAATACCCACCTCTCATTCTACCTACTCTTTACTATGTGATAGAAAAGATACAGCTTTACATGAAGTGCCGTGACAGCCTAGCCCTGAAAACCCCATGCACATATGCTTCTCTGAGAGTGTGGTCAAAGAGAATTTTAAAAGTTTGAATATCTCTGGGCTTCCACACCCCCCACGCATCAGTGACCAATCAAGGCCCTGCCATGTATATTCTATACAACACACTCTGTAGCTCTCTCTTACCTTCTCTCATATGATCTCCGTAAAGTCTACACTGTCTTGGACTGTCATCTTTTCCTTTCTGTGTCTTCGCTGTCTTTTTCTACTGCATTTGGTTTTATCATTTCCATGTGCATTTAAGCAACTCCCAGCCTTCTCAATTCTCTGGAGGTGGAGGAGCATGGCCAATGTCTTCCATCACCACCAAAAGCATTCACATCACACCTTAAGGACTTAAAACTCACCCCATTTACTCAATCACGAGGGTTTTCCTTTACATAGTTCTTTCTTTGTCCATTGTTTTCTGTTTGTTCTTATTTTATTTTATTTTTCTACTGTGGTAAATGTACATAACATAAAATTTACCATTTTAATTATTTTAAGTGTACAGTTCAGTGACATTAAGTACATTCACATTGTCATGCAATCATCACTATCACCCATTTCTAGAATTCTTAGCATCTTCCCCAACTAAAACTCCATAACTATGAAACAGTAATTCCCCATTCCCCTTCTTCCCAGCCCCTGACAGCCATCATTATACTTTATGTCTCTATGAATTTGACTACTCTAGGTACAACATGTAAATGGAGTCATACAGTATTTGTGTGATTATTTCACTTAGTCCAATATCTTTGTTTTATCAATGTTGTAGCATATGTCAGAATTTTCTTCCTTTTTAAGGCTGAATAATATTCCTTTGTGTGTGTGTATGTGTGTGTGTGTGTGTGTGTGTGTGTGTGTGTGTGTGTGTGTGTGTATACACCACATTTTTTTATCCATTCATCTGTCAATGGGCATATGGGTTATTTCTACCTTTTGACTATTGTGAATATGCTTCTATGAGTGACAAATATCTGTTTGAGTCCCTGTTTTCAATTCTTTTGAGGATATACCCAAAAGTGGAATTGTTGAGTCTTGCGGTGATTCTGTGTTTAATTTTTCGAGGACTCCCATAGTGTTCACATTAGTTCTTATATCCACCATACCCTAAAATGTTTTCTCCTTAGGTCAGATATATACATTTGAATGTAAACAATGAAGGAAGATGCATTAGTTATCCATTGCTGTTTATCTATTTACCCCTAAACCTTAGCAACACAAAACAAAATATTTATTATCTTACCATTTCTGTAGGTCAGAAATCTGGGCACAGCTTAGCTGGATACCTTTGATTCGAGGTATCCTACAAGGCTACAACCAAGGTATTGGCAGGGACTGCAGTCAACTCGAGGCTCAACTGGAGAAGAATCTATTTCCAAGCTCAGTCTGTTTGGGAAGTCTCAACAATGCACTTCCAGCTTCACTCAGATGGCTGCTGTCATACCCCAGGTCCTCACTGGCTATCAGACAGAATTATCAGTTCTTTGTCCCATGGGTCTCTCCATAGTGTAACTCACAATCTGGAAGACTGTCTTTCCTAGATGAGGTCCTGGAGAGAAAGACACAGAGAACACGAAAGTTTGAGCAAGACAGAGATCATAGCCTTTTGTAACCTAATCCTGGGAATGACATCCCATTACTTTTGCCATATTTTGTTCACTACAAATGAATCATTAAATCTAGCAAACACTCAAGGAGGGAGTTATACAAGACTGTGAATACCAAGAGACTGAGGTCATTGGGGGCCATTTAGAGGCTGCTTACCAACAGAGATTTGGTGTGGTTTGGTTTTCATTGCTATCACACAGAACAACTAGCATCAAGAAGATACTCAAAACATTTGTTCAATGAATGAGTAGATATTAGTGGAAATGGAACATCTGCCTTTTCACATGTTTATATGGTATTTGAAATCTGAGAAAATTTAACATAGTCTACCCTAAATTATGATTATTTTAACAAGTAAAATATATTTTTCCTTCTATTTTATCATGTTACGCTAAAAAATCAGAATCAAATTTAGCATCTCTCTCAAAGGCATCAGGAAAATGATACCACTTACTGACTCCTTTTGTATATTTCCTGGTATTCTGGTAGAAACTTAGTCATTTTATGACATATGGAAATAGATAATATGGTTCAAGATACATAATGTAGTCTATTTTAAGAATTTAACATCAGCTACTGAAAGGCTTTTATGCTTCAAGTTAAGGAAAGCAAATAATATTAAAATGAAGATACGCATGCTATTTATTCTTGGATTGTTTTTTTAATAGCATATTGATCTTCTAGAGGACTCTTGTTTAAATTACAACAGTAATAATAAGGAAAATATATATATATATATATCTTTATTAATAATGGACCGGCTGCTACACTGGATACTAAAGATATATCTAAACATGCCCTCATCTTTTAATATCTTTAAATAAAGTTAATTGGTGTTATTTCTAGAAGTATGTAAAGTATACTCAGAATTTCAGGATTGTTGATAATTTTTAGGCTTCCTGAAAATTATTAGATATACCACCTTCAAAGGTAAAAGATAAATTCTTGGATTTATTCAAAAGACATAGGCCAATTTAAGGAGAAAGCTGGAATATCTGGCACCAATATACTGGGCAATCCCAAAGAAAAAGTTATACAATAAATACATTGATAAATCTTTCCAACAACAACAAGAAGACGTAACTCTTAGCCAGACAAGATCATAAGCTATCTGGAGGCAGTTGTACTATAGGGATAAAATGGTAAGTAATTTTCACCTATTAGCCAACTAAGATAAATAGGAAGTGACTATTTAATGAATGTGTTGTAAAGTATTTTGAGGCTTCTCTCAGGTTTTAATAGATGTATGCAGTTTTCAGTTAGTAATGACTGCCAGTGGTGAGGGAGAAGAGAGCAGTAGCGAAGTATTTATGTATCATGTTCTTTGTTGTGATTATAACAAAATGGTGTCATGTATTTCTTTTTTACTACATGGTGCCTAGCACAGGTACAATGAAAAGTATTTTTGAATTTTTTATGTCAATATTGAGAACTCTTAAACATTTGTTTATTGCACCTAACTTAACATGAAATAAATTCTAAAGTTCCTTCTATCTCCAGAAGTTTATGATTCTATAGTGGCCACCTACACTAATGTTATTTTAAGTATGTAGAAACATTTCTTTGATTTTGAACAATACAATGAGCTTATTGTATTTATTTTATAAATTGAAATTCTGAATTTGAATTTATTGAATCTTTGCTGCTTATGTTTCAAAATGATTTTGTGAACATATAAATGTTGTTTATCTTCTTACAAATTCCAAACTCAATAGGACTTTTTAAAAATCGATTAATTTCTTAAACCATTCACTCTTCCAAATTAGAATTCCAAGTACATTATATTACAAAACTATGTTAATTATTACTAGAATGTCTTTAGAACTTCCAGACTTTGTCATAAAAATGCATAAGTACACCTAGAAGAATCTAAATTCAGTTTGTTCTGTTCATAGCAAGTAAATTTTACCCCTGTTGTCTTAGAGGGTTAACAGCCAATATTTCAGTTGAAATGTTTCAATTTTTGCTTTAAATTTAGGATCATTAATTTAAAAGTGGAATTTTTTTTCACTTATAAGTGATTGAAGCTTAAAGGCTTCAAGTAAAAACAGAAGTTTGTTAGAAATAGAATATTATAAAAGGAATAGAAAATATATATATATATATATATATATATATATATATATATATATATCTCCAAGTAAAAGCCACACTCTTCATTATTGTTTAAAATTTAAAATGATAAGCAGACTCATAGAGCAATGGATAGACCTTGTTATAATTCTTTTTAAAAAATTTTTTTTAATGTTTATTCATTTTTGAGAGACAGAGCATGAGCAGGGGAGGGGCAGTGAGAGAGAGAGAGAGAGAGGGAGACACAGAATCTAAAGCAGGCTCCAGGCTCTGAGCTGTCAGCACAGAGCCTGATGCGGGGCTCGAACCCACAAACTGCGAGATCATGACCCAAGCTTAAGTTGGACACTCAACCGACTGAGCCACCCAGGCACCCCACCTTGTTATACTTTCAAGGTCAAGAACTTCTTATTCTCACGCAGGGATTTTTCACATTCAACAAATTGTATGATAACACTGCAATTTCTAATTGTATAATGAAAATTCATTTGATCACTATTGGTTAACTTGCCAAAGAATAAGATTCCCCGTGAGTCTTCAAGACAAAAAAAAAAAAAAAAAAAAAAAAAAAAAAAAAAATCCAAGTTTCTATCTCTCTTGCTTGTATACATGATAGGTGGCATTCTTTTAATACTGCAATTTTAAGTTAATGTTTAAAGCTCAATGAGGCACAGAAACCCTGGTTTTGGTCATGTTATGAATATCTACTAAGTTCTCTAGAATCTGGTAAGGTAGACCTGAAGTCCTTTTTCTGATCCTTAAGCTCCTTCATGACACATTTTCCATGTAAGACTTTCTTATTACCAATACTTGAAGGGAAAATAAGAAGTCCAAATTAAGATATTATTTTTCTATTCATTGAAAGAAACAACTATTAAAGTATCATCTATTTGTTGGAAAATGAATCGTATTTTATTTTGTATCATTTTACAATAAAAGCTATCATTATAAAGCATAATGTGATTATAAACCTGGAAGAGGCATTATACTGGGCTTCTACACCTAATGTCCATGAAGTGTCTAAGCTTCAGCGCATCTGTGAAACTCCTGAAACTATGACACATTTTATGTTGATGAACACATTTTGCACTAGATGATCCAGGCAGAGAGAGGTGGGAAGACAAGAGTGAAGGATGACTCAAAAGTCTGAGGTCCAAGAAACAGAAGGAATGGAACCATGTCATCAACCAGGAAAGGATGATTTCAAATGGACCTGGGAATTTGAAGCGGAGCTGAGACTGTGGGGGTCAAGTTTTCAGTTCTGTATGGGTTAACTCTGGGATGTCTATTAGGTATATTAAGCCAACCTGAACTAACTGGACACAGGATGGTAAGAAAAGTAAAACAAGCAAACAGAAAATGCAGCATTTAGGTAAGTAACACTGCTATAAGGATATACTACAAAAATCCTAGGACACATTTCTTTCTCCTGAGGGGCCATTTCCAGTTTTATGCACAAATCTAGTTTTCTTCCCAAGTGCATTTGAAGGCAAAGATATTAGTTTTGCCTTTAAGAAAGAAACCATTTTCTTCCCATATGTATTTTTTGTTGTTGTACCAGTGATATATAGCTATTAAGTATGGTTATAAATATTCAAACTATTAATGGTTGTGTTACACATTATAAATAGCTTTATGAGCTCACCAAGCACTGTAAGTGATATACTCTAGTTCCCCAAGGAACCGTGGATAAAGTCACTGTCACGCTGGGGGACATAATATGCATTTACCAGTGACAAATGGGAGCCATGTCAGTAACAGATACTACACTGAATTTATTTTAGTCAGTAAAATTGGTGGCAAAGAAAGGATATTATGTAAACTGACCTCATCTAACTGATAGTACACTAAAACTGAAAGAAAAGTTCAAATTCTAATGGAATTAACTTTACACCAGAGTAACAAAATACCAGAGTTTTTCAAATCCTATAATTAATGTAAAGAATATATCAATGGCATTGGTTATTCAAGAACCCTACATACTGCATTTTGAATTTTTCTACTCTTATCTATTCCTTTCTCTTTTTTCTGCCCTCATTTTCCCATTCTCTTCTCTCTAGGGGCATTTCTCCTGCTTATATTTAGAATCATTGCTACAGGGTAAAATTAATGAGTCATCTAGGTAGACAGCTATAGCATAAGGTACAGAAGGGCAGATGGGCCAACTTGACAGAGGTCCAGCTCCCTGGGCACAAGCTGTGTGGCCTTTCCTGGGTTGATTGCTTAATTTCTAGGAGTCTTGATTGTGTTACACGTATCCATTACTCTCTCTAAGCCTTAGCTTTCTCATATGTAAAACAGAAATAAAACACAACCTATCAGTTGTGGTGAAATTCAGTAAATAACTGTAGAGAGTTGCTGTGTGTAAGATGCTACATTAATATAATTATCGTAATAACCGAGATTTTCTAATGGACTATAAGCCAATTATATTATTTGACCCACAATTGCTGAGCTCCTGACTATAGGTCAGCGTCCTCACTGGGTACTTATGATGCATTATCTGTAATCTTATAGCAACCCTGAAAAGCAGCATCATTTCTCCATTTTATAAGGAACCGAAACTGATACTCAGAGAAGTGATGTGCTCAAAGTCACACGCATGGAAAGTGACAAAGCCACATGTTGGTCCCAGGCCTACTCTGCCTAATTCCAAAACCTGTACCCATTCCCTCACCCACAAAGACAGTGGAGAGGTGATCAGGCTGAGGGTGCATGCAAATCCAGGGAATGTGTTTAAGCTCAGTGTTCTCATCCATAAAATGACCCCCCACACAAAAATAATAATTTCCCAGAAGGAGTCAAGATTCTGGGATCTGTATGTTTTTTAAAGTGTGGTTTGTTTTTGCAAAGTCAGCTACCTAATTAAACCTTTTGCTGTTCTCAGATTATTCTCACGCAAGTACTGACGTCAACACAGAAAAAGAATTTCCTTAGGTCTACAAAGGCAAGAGAAAGCTGTCTAAGATACACAAACTCTGGGTTTGCGCTTTCATTTTGTTCACTGCGTGCCTTAAACCTCCACCCAAAAGAGTGAAATTATATACTTCAACAAAGAGTGCAATAGATTTTCAGGTACTTATATTATCTATTTCAGGTATTTTTAAAGAATAGTTCATTAACTATTTTGAATAACAAGAAATTATTTTCAACTGATCATTTGCTTATTTCTATATTCAATGTGGATAAATACACTTAGTTTAACTCCTCATTCCTGCACAAAGAACATGAATGTCCTCTGGGATTTAAGGAAATTGAAGAAAAAAATTACGTTTCTTACCTCTTTAATTATTCTGTATATCTGAGCTTGGGTCAATATATCTGGACGGAGTCAATATATCTGGACTATATCAAGCCTCTTTCAGCCAGTCTTAGACTATCCCTATTAGATAAAAAAGTTGTCTTATATTACTTCAAAGCCATATTACAAAATTATTGCCATCTTTTTAAATGCAAAGCCACTTATTTGATTTTATGAAGAAATAAGGATAAATTCATTAAAACTCCAGTTCTCAGATATTCTTAAAAAGAGATCAATAATACTTTTGGAAATGAAATACTGTATTCAGAATTGAGGATGGCTAAGAAGACTCCAGCATAGATTATTTTATGAGTATTTTTAATATATAAAATTAAAATGGAAAGTTGAGATGAAAAATTTTAATTCTTTTTGATTAAAAATGAAAATTAATAATGGATACAAATTAAAACACTAAATAAATACAGCAATAAAATTCCCTGATCCCTGCTGTATCTTTATAATTTATAAAATTTCTGCCAATTTTTTGATATAGTTCTAATTTCATAAGAACTCTCACATTAACTAAATTAGTATTTGAAGTAACACATGAGATTCTGTACAATAAAACATTATACTGATTGATTGTGATACTTAACAGGGCTTAACACTTATTTAGCACTTTACATCCTCAAAGCACTTTACAAACATTAACTAATTAATCATCATGTCACTGTGATGTCAGGAAGGTGGTAGAATTCCCATTTCTGAGATGAAGAAATTAAACAAAGTGGCTTATGGCAATGAAAGACTTTAGAAAGTCTAAATATCAATACCTCAGGAAGGTTTCAACTAAATGACTAGAGCAGTGAATTGACTATGTGCATATGATATAAAGAAAGCTATGCAAGTTAATTTCATGTTACAATCCTAGCCACTTTGCAACTATGGGGCTTAGAAGACTAGATAGCCTTTGCCAACAATTTGTATTTCCTTACTAACATTTGATATCCCCAAAGAGCTATTATGTAATGAATTCTGCCTAGCATTTTACAATTTGAAAATATATTTTTTCATAATTAAAAATCCCTGTGAGCTAAATAAATAAATAAATAAATAAATAAATAAATAAATAAATAAATGTTTGGGGCGCCTGGGTGGCTCAGTCGGTTGAGTGTCTGACTTCGGCTCAGGTCATGATCTCGCTGGGTTTGTGAGTTCGAGCCCCGTGTCGGGCTCTGTGCTAACAGCTCAGAGCCTGGAGCCTCCTTCAGATTCTGTGTCTCCTCCTCTCTCTGCCCCTCCTATGCTCATGATCTGTCTCTCTTTAACGTCTATAAATAAACGTTAAAAGAAATTTTTTTTAAATGTTCAAGATTTTCAGTTTTTCATCATTATTCTTCTTTGAGAAAAAACATCAACTACTGGAATTTTTTTTTAATCACTTAAAGTCAACAATATTAACTAAGAAGTGTAAGTTATCCCCAAATCAGAATGATTCTTTTTTAAAATACTGATTTTCAAAAATACTATCAATAAAGGTTTTGCAGATTCTTGGAGAAATGTTATTCAGAAAGTGTCACTATTTCAAAACTTTACTGAAGATTTTTGTCACATGATACAGTACTATTGATCCTACTTTTACATTAAAACTCATGCCATGCAGACTCCAAAAGTATACAGATGTTTGGTTGAAGTATACCATAAATACAGAAAGGAATACAACTCATACAGTTCAACAAATTTTTACAAAGCGGCAACAACGGGGTAACCACCATGACTACCAAAGAACAGAGCTCCAGACATCCCTCCGTGTCCCCGCCCCAGTCACTGCCTTCCAAAAGTAATTTCTACCATGACTCCTATCACCATCAATATTTTGACTGCTTTTAATGTGTTAAATGCAATTATGCAGTATGTGCTATTTTTTACTATTTTGTACTGTTTTTTTTCCCAATATTTTTGCGAGAATCATCCATGGCAGCAGGATTAATTCATTTTCATTGCCTTATAGTATTACATGAATGTGTATGCATGCGTGTCTGTATATGTCTATACACACACCACAATTTATTGATTGATTCTGCAATACACATACCACACACAATTTACTGATTGCTAAATTTTGTTCCAGTTTACAGCTATTACATACAGTGCTACTACAAACATTTTTGTATGTGTGTTTTGGTGCATATATTTATAAATTTCTACTTAAATCTAGGAGCAGAATTTTTGGATTATAGACAATGCCAAATAAATTTTCAAAATTCTCATTCCATTTTATACTCCCACCAGTAGTATATGAGAATTCCCTTTCTCCACAGGCTCTCCAAACTTTTATGAATAAAACTTTATTAGAACATAAGAATAGACATTAGTTTACTATTATCTATGGCTGACTGCTGCAAACACAGAGTTAAATAGTTATGACAGAGATCATATGGCCCATTTCGTGGCTGCCATGACAAACTACCACAAACTGAATCACTTGAAAGAGCATAAATTTATTCTGCCATAGTTCTGGAAGCCAGAAGTCTGAAATCAAAATGTTGACAGAGCTGTACTCCCTCTGGAGGCTCTAGGGGAGAATTTTTGGCATTACTTAACTTCCTTGGCTTGTGGGTACACATTTCAATCTCTGTGTCCTTCTCCTTTGTATGTGCATTCTCTGCTATGTTTCTCTTATAATACTTACTGTATTTAGATCACCTGGAGAATGCAGAGTGATCTCATTTTAAGATCCTTAATTATATCTGAAAAACATTATTTTTTGAGTAAGGTAATATTCACAAGTTTCAGAAATTTTATATGGCTACCTTTTGAGGGCACATTTTTCTGTTACCACAGCCTATAATATTTACTATCTGGCCTTTTACAGCAGAAATTTATGAATCCCTGTATTAATGTATCTTTTTTTAATGTTTATTGGCCATTTGGATGGTCTGTTTTGTGAAGGTCCTGTTCAAGTCCTTTGCACATTTTTCTACACACACACACACACACACCACAAAATTTTCTCTCATTTTGTGCCCAAGGCTTGCCTTTTTAATCTCTAATTCATGTATTTGGATAAACAGAAGTTATTTATTTTAATGTAGTCCAATTTATTGTCATTTGTTTTATGGTTAGCATTTTTTATGTTTTGTCTAAGAAATATTTATCTACCTTGAAGTCAAGAAAGTGCTATTTTAGGGGTGCCTGGGTGTTTCAGCCGATTAAGTGGCTGACTCTTGACTTTGGTTCAGATCATGACCTCATGGTTCCTAAGATGCAGCTCTGTGTCTGGCTCTGTGCTGTGAGGAGCCTGCTTGAGATTCTCTCCACCCTCTCTCTCCACCCCTCCCTAGCTCTCTCTCTCTCTCTCTTTCCCTCTCTCTCTCTCTCTCAAAATAAATAAATAAACTTTTTTTGAGTGTTATTTTATGTGTTGTGGTTTTTTTTTTCCAGAAAGCTTATTGGCTTACCTTTCATATTTAAAGTCAAAAAATATTTTTTGCGTGTGATGTGACTTAAGAATCATGTTCAATTTTTCATATATATATTCAATTAACCTAGCACTATTTATTTAAAAGAACACCTTTTCTCATATCACTGTAATAAACTTCATCAAATCAAGTGACCATGTGGGTAAATGTTTGTTATGGACTCTGTTCTCTGCATCATTTATGTATTTGTCTTTGTGCAATGTCAGACTTCCGAAATTACTGAAGCTCTGTAATGTATAACATATACTATATGACATACAATATAATTCTGGCAGTGAGTACAAATCTCCCAGGTTTATTCTTTATAATTCAAGATTGCTTTGGTAATTCTTGGCACTTTGAATTTTCCATGAAACTTTTAGAATTAGTATGTCAATTTACACACACATGTACACATATGCACACAAACTTCTAGCTATTTTTAAATTAAAATTGTGTTGAACATATACATCAGCTTAAGAGTTGAAATTTTTGTTGTATAAAGTTTTTCAATTCATGACTATATCTCCATTTTGTATATTTATGTAGGTATTCTTTAATTTCTCTCAATAATATTTATAGTTTTCTATGTAAAGGTCTTGCCCATTTCTTGTTAGATTTAGTCCCAGAAATTTTTTTTTTTTTGTTTTGGTGTTTTGAAAATGGTGTATTTATACTTCATTTTCTAATTGTTGCCAGTCTATAAAAATAAAATTTACTTTTGCATATTGACCTTGAAATCTGTCAACGTGCTTAAACAGATTCTCTCCTGAAATTACCACACATTTTGGGGGAAAAAAATCTACCTATAAATAGAGATATATACACATGCATCAATATACACACGTACATGCATATATACTGGTCCCCATCTAGATAACTACAATCCAAATAAGAACATTTCCAAGGGTAAGTTAAGATTTGAGTGACTGCTTTCTTGTGCAAACATTAAATAGTCCTAGCTTCTGGTCTTTCAATGAACTGTTAACTCAAGGTATCAGCTGGATGAACCCTAAGAGAGGTATTTAACCACCAGTACCACAGCATATTATATGTTGTCATCAACTCAGATGCAAGATTTTCTCAAATACCTTCTTATGTAGATTCATGGGTCATACTACTAGTCAGCAGAACAAGAAGATAAAAGCAGTGTTAACAGAATTTGATTATTTTATGATACAACTAGAGAAACTGTCTGGACTCAAACATTCTAAATTGGGGAGGGGGTTCATAGTGACTACAAATTGGTTGCTTTTTTTAGGCTTGTATATGTTTGACACCTTAAGAAATAGGGAATTCAAGGAAGAGGAAATGCAAATGGAGCACATGCAAACATTTCAGAGTTGTTCTACCTTATTAGTATTTAAGGAAATTAAAAAATCACATTATCATAAGATTGACAGAAATTAAGAACGAGAATCAGGGATGATGAGAAAGTGGTCCCTATCACAAACTCTTTATGGAACTGAAAGAACTCCAACAATTTTGGAAGTGATATAAACAAATAAGCAAACAAAAACAAAAAAGCAACAACCAGCACAGAAGCATCTGTCTTAGGATTCTCACTGAAGCATTGTGATGGGAAAAACAAAAAACAAACAAAAGCCTCTGATTTATATATCAATAAGGGAATAGTTGAATAAATTATGGTACCTTATTTTCTGATATGACTCCATTTTTTTAAACTGTATGTATACTTGTATATATGTATGTGTGTGAAGAAAAAAATTTTAAATAGGCACCAAAATAATATTAACTGTAGTTACCTCTAGGGATTAGGATTTTAAGAATAATAGTGAATAGATGAGGCTATTCTCTTACTATTTTATTTAGTTTTCAGTTTTAGAATTTATGGATAATTTTTATTTTTTTATTAAGTAATATTTTTTTATAAAGGAAAACATTTTAGGATAATCAGACATATTCCTCTATTCTACACCATTATCTTTGTAAGCTTGTTATTTGGTTAAAAAATTTCTAAATAATCAAACTGATTATCTTTTATAAATGATAAAGAAAAAACAATCTGATGGTTAACCAAAAAAGTATAATTTGGGGAGCACCTGTGTCGCTCAATGAGTTAAGCATCCAACGTCAGCTTAGGTCATGATCTCGAGGTCTGTGAGTTCAAGCCCCACATCGGGCTCTGTGCAGAGGCTGGAGTCTGCTTTGGATTCTGTGTCTCCCTCTCTCTCTGCCCCTTCTCTGCTTGCATTCTCTCTCTCTCTCCTTCTCTCTCTCTCCCTCTCTCTCTCTCTCTCTCAAAAATAAATAAACATTAAAAAAAATTTTTTTAAGTATAATTTGGGAACCTAGAAGCTATCAGATACTTAGAAGCACCTAAAACTAAAATTTGTAGTGGGATGGGAAAACAGACCACTAGTCTACTCTTCTTACTATCGTATTTCCCACATAAACCACATTTTAAAGACCCATCCTGGTTTAATCTTAATTCCTAGCTTCCCACAATAATAATTTTTAATTGAATTTTAAGAGTATATCAATATGATGGTAAAGTGACAGGTTGCCATGGAGCAAATATAAGCCAGAAGACTAACTCTGAAAGGCAGAAAATGTTGACATAGCCTTGTGTCTGTGAATATATGTCTGTGTCAGCCCTAAATTTTGCACCATTAAGCTACAAAAGTCCTGTAAAAGCACTTTTTAAAAATCATTCATTTATTTAGTAGTTACATTAAAATTTGCCCCTTTGATTTTCCAAATACCAAATACCTTTTTCAGTACCAAGAATTTTGAGTGATTTTTGAAACTCTAATATTTGTTTTACTTTTTTAATTTTTTAAAAGTTTATTTATTTATTTAAAGTAATCTCTACATCCCAACATAGGGCGTGAACTCACAGCCCCAAGATCAAGAATTGCATGCTCTTCCAGCTGAGCCAGCCAGTCCCCCATCTCTTATTTGTTTTAAATGTAAATATGTTAAACATATATACTTGGGCATATTTCTTAACTGGGGAGGGGGGAAAATGGGGAGGGAGGGAGGAAGGGAGAGAAAATAGATAAATTCACTGGAGCATAGCTTATCTGAAAATTTTCAGCTTCTTTCTTTGTTTTCCTCCATCTTCAGATATAAAAGTGAGTTCTGAGATTTGAAATTTTTTTAATAAAAAAATAATTAATCTTTTCAAACCAGTGTTATGTTTTCTTTGCACCCCTAAAGAAAACATGTTTATTGTAGCAGTGTTTACAATAGCCAAGATATAGAAAGAACCCAAGTGTTCATCAACAGGAAAATGGATATGGACACCTGCCTGGCTCTGTTGGTTGGGTGTCTGATTTCAGATCAGGTCATGATCTCTCAGTTCCTGAGTTTAAGCTCCACATCGGGCTTGCTGCTGTCAGCACAGAGCCCGCTTCAGACCTCTATCCCCCTCTCTCTGCCCCTCCTCCATGTACACTCTCTCAAAAAATAAATAAAACATTTAAAAAATAGGGAAATGGATAAAGAATATGTGATATGGATATATAGAGAGATACAGATGCAATGGAATATTACTAGCTATAAAAAAGAATGAGATCTTCTCATTTGCAACACTATAGATGGACCTAGAAAGTATTATGTTTGTTAAGTAAAATAAGTTAGAGAAAGACAAAAACCGTATGATTTTATTTATACACAGAATCTAAAAAAATAAATAGTAATAATAAACAAACAAACAAAAAGCAGAAAAAGACCCATAAATATAGAGAACAAACTGATGGTGGCCAGAGGGGAGTGGGGTAAGGGGGATGGGCAAAATGTGTGAAGGAGAGTGGGAGATAGAGGCTGCCAGTTATGGAATGAATAAGTCACTAAGATAAAAAAAAAAAATGCAGCTAGGGAATATAGTCAATAGCATTATAATAAAGTTCTTTGGTGACAGATGGTAGCTACATTTGTGGTGAAGCAGAGCATAATGTATAGACCTTGTCAAATCACTATGCTGTACACCTAAAACTTATGTAACGTTGTGCATCTACTATAATTAATATAATAACTAATGTATACTCTGAATTCTGCTCAATAGCTATTCTTTATTATTAAAATCTAAGAGAAATTCTGAAAACATTCTTATAAATGTGTTGGTATGAACAAATTCCATAACTATAGAAAAATCAATAGATATTTTGAAGAAGAAAAATGGAAAGAGAAAGATTTTTTTTATGAAATGTCAGGAGGTTGTGTTTGTGTTAATGAGAAACATTATCTTACCAAAGAATCCCCGTATCCTCATTTCCATTTATATAGGAAATTGATTAATACTTAACTAATTGGCACATGCAAATGGGGATTAACTGAATTCACTTTTCTTCACAACTCAACGACTGTAATTTAGATCCTTACTTAGATTTAAATCTTTTATTATTTTTGAAGGTAATCATCTTCTTGTTGTTAGAAATAAAATATCAAAGCACCATGCTAATTATAGCTTATTTGTGTCTCACAAATTAGCTAATTAACATTACTGGAAAGTAAATGTACAGTGAGCAAAGTTTAAATTCCTGAATTGGAGTCAAGCCTTTTATACACTATAGTGATGAGATATATGCTATTGAATGCCATTGGGTCAGATATACTTTGGAACTAATAACTATAGCTATTCAGTTTTACTTCAAAAGAATAGCTTATTCTGATGTTTCAATGCAATTACATCTGTGAACTTTTTGCAATTAGCTCTCTGAGATAAGAGATGTGAGGAGGTGGGAAACAGAAAGATGTGCATGGCTAGAAAAGCAATTTTTTAAGTAAAATCTCAGAAGGTTTATGGCGTGCATGATTTGCTTGGGGGAAATGCTATAAAATCTGTATTCATAGTTTTGGCTTAACTGACTAGTCCATTTTGAAACCTAAGTTTTCTGACAATGATAATTTCTTAGGTTCAGGGCAAAAATTTAGTCTCACAGTTTATCTAGACAGAAATGGCTAAAAACCTATTACTTTCTGAAAGGCCTAACCCCAATTCATTCAGAAGCAAATTTAATGTAAGGTGGGATAGTCCCTAAAACCAGAGGCATGTTTTGAGGAACAACCCTTAGTCAGCAGTGATATAGGCCTTATCGGAAGTATTAGGAACAGGACTTGCCCTTGGCTGTTTGCATATCAAATATTTGTTGAGAAGCTACTCTGTGTCAGGAACTGTCCTACAATCTTAATACAGACTAGTGAAAAAGAATGGCAAGACTATCATCTCAAAAAGAGCATACAGGTACAGGGGACAGAACAAATACATAAACAGAAGAAGAAGTTAATTGCATGTTGTGACAAGTACCATAAACAAACAAACAAAAACCCTGAGAGCTGGGATAGCACTAAAGTCAAAAGCTTGATAAGTAAAAAGATCTGGGCATGGAAGAAATATTGAAAAGGTCATTTCTGGCACATGTCCCAAGATGCAGAAGAGCCTCATGTGACCAAGGAGCTGAAAGAAGATGGCTATACCTGGAGCATAGTGAATAGTGAGCATGAGAGAGAATGTTAAAACGAAGTTCTGGAAACAGAGGCTGGGCCAGGTTATACCAGGCCTTGTAGAACTGGGTAAGAAGCTGGTTTTGTTTTATTGTATTGTATTGTATTGTATTGTATTGTATTGTATTGTATTGTTTTGTTTTGTTTTGTTTTAAAGCTGATTTTATTTTAGGGGCACCTGGGTGGCTCAGTCAGTTAAGCGTCCAACTTCGACTCAGGTCATGATCTCATGGTTTGTGAATTGAGCCCCACATTGGGCTCTTGGCTGTCAGCACAGAGCTCACTTCAGATCCTCTATCTCCCTCTCTCTTTTTGCTCCTCCTCCACTTGTTCTCTCTCTCCCTCTCTCTATCTCTTTCTCTCTCTCAAAAATAAAAACATTTTTAAAAAGCTGATTTAATATTCAACTCAACAGGAAGACATTAAAAACCTTTAATCTAAGGAATGGTATGAACCTCAATCATTTTTAGGAAGGCCATTCTTGACTAGGTGAGAAATAAATTGTGGAAAAGTAAGAGTGGAAGTTGGCAGACATACAGAGTATTCTACAATGTAGGTAAAAGATGTCGATGTCCTGATCTCATGGCCATTGTGAAGACAGAGGAAAGAATGTATTCAAGAGGTAGAGGCAGTAGAAATCCCTAATGGAGTGGAAATACGGATGAGCTATAGGAAGTCTCATACATAAGTAGCATGAAAGCCTGGGTAAATCAGAGTGCTACCTGATAAGAAAGGAAAATCTGGGTCCTAGTCAGGGACACCAAAAAGCCTTCAGAGTGAAAGGTCAAGGTAGTCTCGGCTAACCCATGAATATTACTTAATCCTAATTCCCACAGGCAGAAAGCTCAAGCTAATGTGGGGGGTACCAGAATACACCACACGATAATATGCCTCTTCGGCATATGGGTTATTTTAAGCTAAAGGGCATTGAGAACCAGCAGAGGCTGGACAAGTTCTAAAAATAGGGCACACGCTCTCCCTAGGTAAAGGAGATTTCCTTTTGTAAAGGTGTCTCTCTCCAGCACCTGAAAGAGATAGACTTTTTTTCATGCTATTTAATTAGGTTCATATCATTTTTTAAAATTATTATTTAAATCCAAGTTAGTTAGCATATAGTGTAATAATGGCTTCAGGAGTAGAATTTAGTGATTCTTCACTTACACGTTAACACCCAGTGTTTATCCTAACAAGTGCCCTCCTTGATGTCCATCACCCATTTAGCCCATCTTCCCACCCAACACCCCACCAGCAATCCTCAATTTCTCTTCTGTCTTTAAGAGTCTCTTATGGTTTGTCTCCCTCTCTGTTTTTATCTTATTTTTCCTTCCCTTGCCCTGTGTTCATCTGTTGTGTTTCTTAAATTCCTCATATGAGTGAAATCATATAATATTTGTCTTTCTCTGACTGACCTAATGCAGTTTAGTTCCATCCACGCTGTTGCAAATGGCAAGATTTCATTCTTTTTGATCACTGAATAATATTCCATTATGTATCTCTACCACATCTTCTTTATCCATTTGTCAGTCGATGGACATTTGGGCTCTATCCATAATTTGGCCATTGTTGATAGTGCTGCTATAAACATTGGGGTGCATGTGCCCCTTGGAATCAGCAATTTTGTATCCTTTGGGTAAAAACCTAGTAGTGCAATTGCTGGGTGGTAGGGCAGCTCTATTTTCAATTTTTTGAGAAACCTTCCTACTGTTTTCCAGAGTAGCTGCACCAGTTTGCATTCCTACCAGCAGTGCAAAAATGCTCCCCTTTCTCTTCATCCTCACCAACATCTGTTGTTTCCTGAGTTATTAATTTTAGCCATTCTGACAGGTGTGAGGTGGTATCTCATTGTGGTTTTGATTTCTATTTCAAGAGGTAGACTTTTAATAACTCGTATCAATGAAGAAGGCACTGACTTAAATCTACATACCGAACCTTGTTTTAAAAATCCTTGTTTACTATACTTTCCCTGGATATGTTCTCAAAACTTGTCTCCCTATGCCGGAAGCCCCAAACCCCTTTTCTTTTAGCCTAAAATGATATATAGGACTAAATCTAACCACCCCTTTGAGTTACTCATCGCTAGGTACTCCCAAGTGTATGAACATACACATGTTAACAAACTTGTGTTTATTTTTCTCTTGTTAATCTGTCTTTGGCCAGTCTAAATTTTAATGTTTATTTACTTTTGAAAGAGAGAGAGAGAGACAGAGACAGAGACAGAGAAAGAGAGAGAGATGAGCAGGGGAGGGGCAGAGCAAGAGGGAGACACAGAATCTGAAGGAGGCTCCAGGCTCTGAGCTGTCAGCACAGAGCCTGATGCAGGGCTTAAACCCAGGAACCTCAAGATCATGACCTGAGCTGAAGTCGGAAGCACAACTGACTGAGCCACCCAGGCGCCCCTTCCTTTGGCCAGTCTAATTTACAAGGACCCCATTGGAGAACCTAAGACTGGTGGAGGAAGAGATTTTTCCCTCCAGTTACTTTGCTCAGAAATAGAAGGAGGTAGAGCAAGAAATGAGGGAAGAGGTAAGGAGAGGTGGGGGACCTTCATGGAGGCACATGTGACAAGTGTTTGGAAAGGGGGAAAGCCGGCCATGCAAGGCAAAGGGCATATGAAACCATAAGTTCAGGACTATCCCCTAGCTCTACCATACTCCATCAGGAAGACAAAAGTCTGATATCTGTCTTAGTGTACCATAGTCCAGGCTGTACCTAAAGGGTTCACACTTCGAAGATCCAGTCCTCCTGAAATTCTAAAGGGTGTTCTAGATTTCCTTTCGTGGGAATATGAAGGTCTTGAACTATTTAGG
The DNA here is from genome assembly GCF_018350195.1 of Panthera tigris. NCBI lineage: Eukaryota > Metazoa > Chordata > Mammalia > Carnivora > Felidae > Panthera > Panthera tigris. Next base: position 40,420,667 of record NC_056668.1, on the reverse strand, counting down.
TTACTCCAACCTTGCGTGATGTAGCCCTATGCCACATCTGAACCCTCGTAATCCCTGAAGTAGCTCTCTCATACGCCAGATGTCTTGACAGGTCAGACACAGCCTCGCTGTATGCGCCCCAGACAGAGTCTCGATCTAGTCAGAGAACAGCACAGACAAAGTGGTCATGTGCGCAGTCTATTTGGGGAGACCTCGTCTTTCACATCTGTCTTTCCTCACTCTCACAGGGCATGCACCCCGCTGCCTCCAGGAAATATCGTCTCCCTATTTTTTTATCATCCAACTGGATAATGCACCAAACTCTTCATTTAGCCTTGCTTTTTCCCCTATAAAAATGTACGCATCCACCGTCCATCCCTTCATGGCCTTTCTAGATATAATAATCTGTGTATAAACTCATCACGGCTTAAATCAGAGACCACGGTAGTCACAACATTCTACACAAGCCTGGTCTATCCAAAATGTTCAAAGCTAATGCCGGGAACAACAGCTCCTTGTAGTGGAAAGCAAGCCCTCTACAGCCTTAAAATTAGATCAAATAGAGGATTGCCTCACCCTGCTCTACAATGAAATTCAGGCCTTAGAAGTTGGCTTTCCAAATTATGGCATGCTTATTCTAAGAAAGAAGAATTGCCTCAAATAAAGAGAAGTATGTTAAATCATCATGTGAATAAGGAGGGGAAAAAATTGTTACTGGAAAGGGAGCAAAACCTTTCGTCTTTGACCCAGTGTCCCACAGAGTGGAAAACATTTACTTTGAGATTCCATACACAGGTCAATGTACCACAGAAGCCAAGAGTGGTTTTTAAAAACAATAACACTAACCATAAGCCACCCAAGAATCAGAGACACTTTTATATAGACCAGTTTCTTCCTTCACATACTCATTTTCAAGGCCACATGGGTTGAGGAAAAATTGTGCATCCTGCTTAAGTGGTTTTCAGTGTGTATGTGAATGTGTTTTAGTCCTGACATATTTTCCTATCAGCAAGGGTAAAAAAAAAAAAGAAAAGAAAAGAAAAAAAGAAAAAGAAAAAAAGAATGTTAAGGAAAAGAAAAGGTTTTTCTACTGCAATTTAAATGTATAAAGAAAAATTTCCACCACCTTCAAAACTTTAGATAGAATGCTTACAGAAAAGTTTTATTTTATTTGGGCTATTTGCACTTTAAATCCTACTAACTAACTGAAGGGTATATTGTTCAAAAACAAACAAACAAATAAACAAACATAAAAGCAGTCTTTCTATAAAACATCCCAACATAAAAGATTAATTATGTACCCTACCTTTAATACTTGACTGCTTCTTGGCCAATGCATGCATTCATTTTTCTCAGACTTTTGACTCCAGTAAGACTTCCCTCAACCACCATCAGTCATTTGCTCTTGTTGCATTGCTCCAATTCTGCAGTCTTATTTTCTAGGTGTTTGATTCTTTAAAAAAAAAATTATGTTTACTTATTTTTGAGAGAGAGAGAGAGAGAGAGACAGAGAGAGAGAGAGAGAGAGAGAGAGCATGAGCATGAGTGGGGGGAGGGGCAGAAAGAGAGGGAGACACAGAACTTGAAGCAGGCTCCAGCCTCTGAGCTGTCAGCACAGAGTCCAATGCAGGGCTCAGACTTACAAACCATGAGGTCATGACCCGAGCTGAAGTCAGATGCTTAACTGCCTGAGCCACCCAGACACCTCTCTAGTAGTTTGATTCTTTACATGCCCCACATTAACCTCTCATTCAATCTTTTACTTCTTTTACATATTTTAATATGTAACATGAAAAAACCTAATGAATGAATGAGCACATGTATGAGTAAAAAATAGAATGAATAAGTAAATAAGTAAATGAACCAAGTCCGTTTACTTCCATAGATTCAGATAAATAGTTGTTTAGATAAATGTTATCCTTTGATTTAAGAACCACCTCAGTATGAAGATAGAAATAAAAAATCATAAGAAGAGTTAAGTGACAAAGTCAGTTTTTGATGGGATCATTAGTCAAATAACTCTCTTCTAGGTACATATTAAACCATTTGGAAAGGTTCTGGAGACCAGTAAGGTACCATTTGGTACAATGACCTAGTCATTTACTAAATAATACCCTGTATGTGTGAAAAAGTAATGTAATTTGACTCTTTTATGATCAGAAGGCAATTAAGGCTTTGGAGAGTAAAAACTGCCTTTGAAAACTATGGTAATCAGCAAAGAGCTTCTTTTCCAATTTGCAGATTTGTGAAAGGATTGTCTTTTGTAAAAATACCAATAATGCCAAATGAACCTGTGTGGTTGGTACATTCAAGGAAGCCTCCTTATTCATTTTCATTTTAATAAAATGCTATCTTTGAAGGAGATTGTATCAACAATTCTATAATATTTTAAGTGATAGAAACTGCACTTAATAAATTCTACGCTGTCTCTCCCTCTCCCTCAAAAATAAATAAACATTAAAAAAAACTTTTTTTTAAAGAGGTGCCTGGGTAGCTCAGTCAACTGAACATCTGACTTCGACTCAGGTCATGATCTCATGGCTCGTGAGTTTGAGCCCCGCACCAGGCTCTGTGCTGACAGCTCAGAGCCTGGAGCCTGCTTCGGATTCTGTGTCTCCCTCTTTCTCTGCCCTTCCCCTGCACACACTCTGTCTCTCTCTCTCTCCCTCAAAAATAAATAAATGTTAAAAATTTTTTAATAAATAAAAATAAGAAATGAATTCCAGAATATTATTAGTATCATTCTCTTCAAAAAAGCATTATCTAATTTAATTCCCACATAAACCTAATATGAAGGTATTGTAATTATCCTTACCTTACACATGGGGAAAGTGAAGCATAGGGAGGAATAGTAACTTACCCAACATAAGTGAGGTTAGAGCTGAAATGTGAGCCCAATTCTGCCCTACTTTTGAACTCAAGCTTTTAGTCATTACAATATGTTCTTCTTCCTCATGAATAACCAAAGAATGCAAGCTCCAACAGGGCAGGTTTACTTATCTGTTTGGTGCACTGATATATCATAAGTGTTTAGTTCAATGCCTATCTCACAGAGCAGGATGAGACAATAGATGATTGATGATATAAATGATACATAGATAGATACACAGATAGACAACAGATTGATAATCACACACACACATAGATAAATAGATCTATAATATATAGATATATATAAATATCACATAAATATATATAATATAAATATATACATATATATTTATACATGTATGTATATATATATACAATATATATGTATATATTTATATTATATATATAATATATATATATAATTAAAAGCATTTAAAGTAAGAGAGGTACAAAAGATCCTTCTTTACCAGTTCAGCTATGACAGGAGGTCTGTTTTCACAAGCCTTGAAGAATGTGCTAGGTTTGAATGGACAGAAAACAGAAGAGAATTTTTATACAGGAGGAAAATTATTTTAAAATTTCAGAAGAAGAAAACAGATGAAATTGAGTAAGTACTGCTAAGAATATCGATAACTAATAGCAGGAGAAAAATAATATTAGGGTCATAAGGTACTGCTGATGAAAGAACCCCAAGGCCAAAGAGATTACTTAGCACTCTTTGAAATAAGCTTTAAGACACGTTAGGTGCTTAATTATGGGAACAGCAGGGTGAAAGGGATATTCATTTGTCAGCAGTATTCACTTCCATCTTTCCTCTCCATCTAATTTGTACCTTCTTTTCAAGGCAAAAACAAGACTACTTAGAGGTTATTTGCAAGAGTCCTTTTGAAGACAAAAATTTCCAAGAAACCAACTCCAGCCAATAAAAATCTGAATTTAATTATATGAGGAAAAATCAAAACTTGTGTAAAACAAAAATAAATGTTACAACTGGCACACAGTAATATAGAAAAACTCACTAATAAAAAAGCACATTTTTTTGAGGCAATAAAACTTAGCCAATACTTATGTGGTGGAAAATCCCAACCTACATCCACTTTGCCAGTATTATTGGATAGTTTTAATTATCAAGACTCCAGAGACTTCCCTCATGTAAGGAAAATATTACTTAGAGATATAGGATATCAACTTTCACCTTATATATTATAATATATAGATGTTATTTTCATGGGTTTTCACCATGGGAGAAAATCCTTTCAAACAAATTACTTTCCAGTTTAGAATATTTTCCTGTACATCGGGGGCCAACTCAATAATTCTGAATGCTTTGAGAAGTAAAGCACAGGAAATTCTTTCATCTTTGAGTTGGCATGCTTCCTCTTCTACACCATAATATTGCACTTAGTATTGGTTGGATAAGCGCAAGCTGGCTGTCCCTCTGCCCTCCACAAACCACAACCATGATCATATTTATCTTATTTGAAGGGCCAAGTTCAAGTAAAAGGTTCTCAGATCAGGGTTAAAGGCACTAGCAGTTTGGCAAGATTGATTATGGTAAAACAGAAATGCCCTTTGTAAAATAACAAAGAAGCAAAAATGTCCATGTACTTTGTGTTTTGGTTTAAAAATAATTTCCTATGGTATACCAGTTCCTTATTAAATACCAATAGCACATTGTCACTAAATTCACCAAATCAAACATAATTTGAATCCCTTAACTGTTTTCCATATTTTATTTCATCACCAACTCAATAACCATTGCTTTATTGCATAGTCTCAGAATTTGAAAATCATATATTCTAAAAGTCTTTATGGACCTGAAGATGATTTTTGTCATAACTAATATTGAGCTGGGGTTATCCCTAGATGAAACATTTTTGTTCTACTGATTAGTAAAATATTAAAATCGATTTAGAGTTGCATGAGAGTACATAGCAGCTTGTACAAAAGCTTAGTAATTAAAGTACCAGAATGATACCATTAAAAAGCAAAAAGTTTTATATTACATCATAGAGAACTGTGCCTTCCTTCGTAGGATATAATTATTTATATATTTTTATATATATTATTTATTTTCAGGAATACTTATCTTTATTTCAGAAACATGAATAGAAATAGAAATTTCACTGTCCATGTTAAATGGATCAGTTATAAGTTCAGGATATATTAGAAACAAAAACATACAGACAAGTAAACAAGTTTGACCTATAATCTGTTGAACATTTTGGATTTTTTCTTACTCTAATGGAAATTTATAGTTAACAATCAAAGATTATTATAGAATGTATTCTAAAAATAGACTTCCCAACTCAAAAATAATAATCTAGAAACACAAGTCCTCCTCACTTTGACAAAAGTGATTACATACATAACCCCATTTCACGTCCAAGTTAGCTACATATTTTATAGAAAGATTAACAAGTCTCTCTAGTATTTTGTGGGAGAATCATTAATAAATAAATCTCAGGTGCAGTTGCTAAATCACCCTGGCTACATTGGAGTTGCCCATTTGAAAAGCAGTTCATTTGCAAATTATTATCTGCAAATCAGGGCATCTGATTTTTTTCATTTTTCATTTAAGGCTCTGTTTATGCTGTGTCCATCATACCTCAACATAAGCCAGTCCCTTACGATTTTTTGTAGTACTTCAGTTTTAGCTGCCTTTATAGATTATAAGTAACACACAAACTTCACAGACATATGCACATGAATCTTCTATTATGTGCCCTTGAAGAAATCCTGAAAAAATTGTAGTGAAAACCACTGGTTTAGCATCTTCAGTCATAACCATTTGAACTAACAGTACATTGAAAGCTGTGAAAGAATATTATTTTTACAAAAAGACCTCTAAACAGTGTAATATTGGCAAAGGAAATAGAAACATAATTTGTAGTTATTAAGAAACATCTAATACATTTAAAAATAAATAGGAGGACAAGGTTTTCCAGAGGATGAGGGTCTATAAAATTTTTCAACTGACAAGAATGGTTGAGTTAGATAAAGACATTTGGTGGGGGGGGGGGGGTTTAAATTTGCCACTGGGGACAGCATTAATGACTTGAAAGAAAAACATTAGTAAAGATTTTTAAAAGATAAAAATCATCAGATCTTTCCTCCTGTATATACACCAGCTACCAGTGAATCTATCTGCTAAGGAACCATTAGAAATTTGTAAGACAATATGAGTAAAAAATGTTTGGTGATAGAATCAATAGATCATCCCCTTACATTCCTTCTGAAACCATTAGATACCCAGTTATTGAAGCCAGATCCCCAGAATACATCCTAGAATCTTTCTCTCTCTCATCCTGTATATTTAAAAAATCATCATTTTTTTTTCTAAATCTCTTGCATCTATCTCATATCCCATACCCTCAAAGAATTCTCTGTTGCCAATTGCCTATATCACTAGTATTTCTCATTACCCCTTCTCCTTTTTCTCAATACATCTCATTTTTTCTCTAGAATTTAATATTTTTTAAATTTCATATAAGATCCTGTCTCTCAGAAATCCATATCCTGAGGTGCCTGGCTGGCTCTGTTGGAAGAACATGCGACTCTTGATCTTGGGGTCATGAGTTTGAGCCCCAATTTGGGTGCAGAGATTACTTAAATGAATAAACAAAAACTTTAAACAAAAAGAAATCCATATCCTATAGGATAAAGTCTTATCTCTTTACATTGGTGCCCTATGTAGTCTGTCCCTTTGCCTAAATCAATTTCATCCTCCATATCTCTGCTAAACACATTAAGCCTGCAGTGGACTCTCAAAGACAATATTCTTTTGTGACTTTGAAAAAAAAAAAACTAAAAAAAGCTTTTTCTTCTTCCTTTTCTAATTGTCTAGTAAGTCCCTCCTAGTAAATATGTAGCTCAACTGTCACCTCCTTTTTGAAGCCTTCTGACCGCACCTCACACCAGACTTCTTGCTCTTTCCTCTATCATAGCACATATCACGTTGTAATGGCCTGTCATGTGTTCTTCCCTCACCAGAACCTGAATGCCTCAAGAGCAGAAATTATTTCTTACTCGGTTTTGTACATGAATCCACAATATCTGCAATAAGCATTCTAGAATTGAAGGAGTGAAATTAATGTTGTCCTAGATCCAGTTGTCTCAAGGCAGAGCCTGGAATTGGTTTCCATGCAAGGGATTCACTGGGGCAGTGCTCTTGGAGAAACCTGATGGACACTGAAGAAACAGGCCAAGAAAGAAGCTGAGCAAAGGTGTGATTTTAATGGAGCCTGAGCCTCAGCCTGATCCCAGCAGGAGCTTTGGAGCACTGGCGGCATATCAGAGTTGTATCCCTTTGAGACAAGGGGGCAAAACTTTGGGACTTCTGTGTTAGCAATCGGTTGCACTCTGCCAAAGATTGGAGGGCAGTGATGGTGGGCATTATAAACTCCCTCTCCGTCTCCAGGCAGCAACTAATGGCAGCCCAGGAGGTAAAAGGAAATAATGGTGAGCCTCTAGCAGCCAACACTTACTGCCTCTGAACCATGGGTACTTACACCTGGGAGGAATCTGGGTAAAACACCACCAGCTTCTACTACAAACATACCACAACTACACACATCAGCACTATCACCTTTTCAGAAATTAGCTATCTAGAGATTTCCTTTTTATTTCATACCTGATTGCTCTCCTATTCCAGTGAATTCATAGCTCCACATCCTGAGGAAGTGGCTTCTTAACCAGACATATTGGGTTGCCTTCCACTACCTGAAATATACATAACTTTTAACTGTGCAAACACACCAAGGACATTAGTGAGCTATAGTGCAGTTATATAGTAGCAGTGGTGTGGTAGTTCTTCCAAAGGAGATTTCTAAGCAAATCAAATAGGAGAAAGCTGTGTTTCAACATCTAGGGCTAACTACAGATTAATATAATTAAAACGGACACCAGATCCCCAGCAAACACTAAGAATATTTCTTTAGAACATTTACTCTTTCCACTTACCATAGTTACCCTCTCTTTTATTCCCTTTCATTGGCATGTGGAAATCTATGTGTTATATCTGAGATTTTTTTTCTCAATAACTTCACCATACATTAGAGTAAATAAATGATTGGCCATAGTACATACTGAAGCCCTTCTTATAGGGCTGAGTCTGTGTGAGGCTTTATAATCTTTCCTAGACACTGGAAACTAAATAAATGGTATATCATTCATCATATGCTGAGCATGTATCTCAGGATAGAAGCATTTTAAAGGTTTGTAGCCCACAAAAACATTAATGTGAATAGACATTTATTAATATTCATGCAACATTTATACACACCAGCCCACACAGACAAAGAAAACAAATGGAAATGATCTTTCCACTACATTTTAATATCTTTTCAGAATCACTGTATTATAGTAAACAACTATTCCAAATATTTTCTAAAATCAATGGTGTGGGGTATCAAAGAGCACTGGAGATAAAAGTAAGTCCCCAAAGGAAGTATTTCTTCTAGATTATAAATAAACAGAGGAATTAAAAATGAGACAGAAAATTCCTGCTAATACACATGCCAGTTTTAATCACGAGTAATGCAAAGATGTGTGTAGCAGTAAGAAGCTGCTGACCTTTTAAATGTTGATTTTGCGAATTTTTTGTTTACTGTACTGGATTCTGACCACACATTCCTATTAAGACCATCACATATTGATGAAAGAGAATTCTACTCACTTAAAGCTAATTTGAAGAAATATCTGTAAAAGTACAAGGGCATCTTGTGGCACATTAGCAATGGGTACAAAAGGTACCCGGCAAATGTCAATGGCAGTCATGTGTAACTGAGGGCAGAGAAGAGTGTGTGTTAATTCAGGAAAATCTGGCCCACTCCAAGGATTTTTACAATCCCTAGACTATTTTTAAGAAATTCTCAAAATTGAATCACACATTTAAAATGGAAAAAACAACTAGCTGCATCCAATTCAGGTATGAAACTAAAGATAAGGAAATTCAGGCAGCCCTTGGCAGTGTGGTTGCAGCAGATAAAAATGGAAAATGTCCAAACCCTCTGACTGTAGAAAAGTCTCAACATTTGCATTTTGTTTCATTTTATTCTTCAGGCAGTATATTAACGCACAGGGATTACTGTTATAATTCCCTCTGACGCTGAATGCTCCAGATTCCAGTTGAACACACAATGTATTATTGAAACCTTGATTTCTAATTTTTAACAATTGAGAAAGCAAGTGATTATATCCTTCTCCAGAACAATTTTTAAATGACCTTCTATGAAACCAGCTAGACAGAAAAGAAGTACTTTAGTAATAAGAACCAAAATCAGGGTGTTTCTACCCAGACGAAATAAAATTAGTTGGCTAATTCAGACAAATAAATTTTGATATGAAGACAAATACAGTAGTGAGGTGGATAGAGCTTAGAAAAGCATTATTTGAATAAATTAAGTTTCAGACAAGTGAAGCTTTGATACTTTAAGTTCCGGAACTTTCACTTTAATCAGCTCATAAAAATATTTCTAAACTATATTACATTATTCCTCATTATTGTATTTAAAGAAATCGAGTGTACTGATCTTTCCTAAGTAGGTTAGGATTATTTTACAGATGCCAAATATTTTCATGAATTAAGGGAATTTCTAAATTTGTCTCTAGACTGATCAAATACTGCTGTAGCATTTAAAAGTGGCAAAGAAACGTGCTTAAAATTACTGAAGTTAAGTATGAGATTTCTCTTTGGCGACATGTTCCCAGACCTTGAATTTTTTCTGGTTGATGTTCCTTCCTCCTTCAGACATGGGCCACTTTTGCATTCTTTGATACTTTTCACAGTGGCTCTCCTTGCTTCTTATCTCAGCTGCCATTCCTCTTGTCTGTCAGTTTCTTCCCTACTTTTACCCACATTTTTTTCTTTCTTATTTTCCTTTGTATTTCTTCAAAGTTCTCAGGTCTTCACTTTTGTCTCATAAAACTGATTTTGAAAGCCAGCACCATACATGTGGATGCTGGTTATTTTTTCTCCTGTAGTTTTTGCATTGGTAACTTTTTTGGCAACTTTTGTTGATGTTACACGCAGTAGCCTTACTTTCAATTTTTTTCTGAGTTTTGATTAAAACAGTTAAGAATGCCAAGCACCAGAGGGGCTCTGTCTGCAATGACTGATTCCCTACCTTTTATAATACCGTTAATATGTGCTTCCCTCCAAGGGCTTTAAAGGATTCCCAACTTTTCCCCTAGATATTTAAGTTCCCTTTTTTTTTTTTTATAAATGTTTCCATGACACTGATGTTCCGTATCAAAATATAAAAATACTTATAGAAAATTCCTTTCCCTTAATTATATTGCTTGTGGTAGGAGAAAGTTATCCTTAAAAGACTTTTGCAGGGGTGTGAATAGATCAGAAATATCATTTAAATTAACAGGAATTTATTACACATCAGTCACATCCTCAGAACTAAACTGAATGTTGTTTAAAAGCAGGGAAACAAGGGCACCTCGGTGGCTCAATCAGTTAAGCGTCCGACTTCGGCTCAGATAATGAGCTCACAGTTTGTGAGTTGGAGCCCCATGTCAGGCTCTGGGCTGACAGCTCAGAGCAAGGAGCCTGCTTCGGATTCTGTGTCTCCCTCTCTCACTTGGTCCCTCCCCTGTTTATGCTCTTTTTCTCTCTCTCAAGAATAAATAAAACATTAAGAAAATTAAAAAACAAAAACAAAAACAAACACAAGGAAACGATCTAGAGCCATGTTAAAGATTTTAAAAAATACCAAAATAAGATAATTTTCTTAGAAGCAGTTTTTTGCTCTAAAACAGTTATATTCCGGGGCACCTGGGTGGCTCATCAGTTGAGCGTTCAACTCTTGATTTTGGTTCAGGTCAGTCTCATCGGTTCATGGGATGGAGCCCTGAGTCAGGCTCTGTGCTGAGAGCGCAAAGCCTGCTTGGGATTCTCTCTTCCTCTCTCTGCCCCTCCCCTACTCATGCTGTCTCTGTCTCTCTCAAAACTAAATAAAATTTACAAAAATAAATAAATAAAAATGAAAATTAAAAAGTTATATTCCATTGATTGATTTGGCTGATTAACTTATTGATTGAACTTCCAAAATGTTGTTAAAGACAGTCATTTCCCCTTAAAAGAATATATAGCACTATACTCATATCATTGAGGCTAAAATAATTTAGAACCTATTTAGGAAGTATGAAAAGATAAACTGAGGCATATTAAAAATTGTAAGAGTTTATTTGAGCAAAAATTGATGGACATTGGGCAGCACCAAACCAGAAGTGGTTAGGAACATTCTGCCAACAGGCTCCAGGGAAAAGACTTACACAGAGAGAAGAGTAGAAGCAAAGAAAAAAAAAAGAAAAAAAAATTGGATTGGCTACAGCTTAAAGTCTGGCTGGCTGTTTGTGACTGGTAGTCCTTGGTGTTTTGATTTTGTAACCTTGAGGCATTTACAGGCTTTGATTTTGGTTTGCTTATTTAGGCCAACACAGCACTACGGCCACCTCAGTCTACTGGCCTCCCTGTTCAATTAATGTAACAACACTTAAATATGTTGGTGGATTGTTTCATTTCAGCGGTTCATGCCGTAAAATCCAACCCTATTAGCTAATTTAAAAGGCCCTTTGCAGCTGGTTTCTGCTTACCTGTCCTGGCTGACCTCTATCCCTATGCCCAGGATCACTTTCAGTTACCTCACTCTGACATACTTATTATCACTTGATTTCTCTCTACGATCTTTTCCTTTATATATGACCATTCTCCCACCTCCCACTCTCTTCTGCTAACTTTGGCTCTTTGGGTCAATTTAGATGTTAATTCTCCAAGAAACCTTCCAGAGGCCCTCATCCCTGCAAGCCCAGGCCAGAGAATGCAGCATAGCCAGCTTTAGGACGGCATTATCTTGACTTTCTGTACAGTTTCTGCATTTCATAGCCTGCAAAACCAATCAAAATTGAGACCTTTCCTGAAAGGTACACTAATGACAATTCATTTAGGATGAGATTTGGTTTCCTTAAAGAAAAAGCCAGACTAATATTTATATAAACTTCTATTTTACTGTAAACATTAATGAAAAAAATAGATATGATTTTGAGCATAGGGCAGAAGCTAACATTTTTCAGTGAGGATCTTGCATGAATAGGTAATCAGCAAAAAAGAGGGTAGGGATGTTAAATGGGGAGGGGCAAGAGAGATACGAGGGAAATATTACTAACAAGGTGGCTTTTGCCACATTCTGACTAAATGTAGTGGGAATACATTTCATTTTCAACTGGATCATTTATATGTTAATAAGGTATCTAGAGCAGTGATGTGGCTACCAATGGAATTAATCACATGTTTTCTATTTAATCCAAAGACACTATGGGATATGCAAATATTCAAATGTAATATTAATTGAAGCAAAATAATATGACCTTGGAAAAGTGGTCAACCAGAAATTAATGTTTATATATCCTAAAACTCCATTGTTTGGAAAGAATATAGCAATGAGGGGAAAGGCAGAGACTTGATTCTATGACGCATTTGTGGATTACAATCTGAGATCTTCTGAAGAAATACCCTGAAAAATACAATAGTGTCAAAAATAAATGAAAAGTTGGAGCCTGTAAAAGAGAAGAGTAAATATGGACTATGATTTCCTACTAATGACTTATGAAATACGTAAATGAGGCTGACATGTATAGTGCATTCCACGGAAATAAATTACATGAATAAAGAATGAAATCTTCAGGGAGAAGGAGTCGTCACTTGTGTCTAGTGGACACCAATCTGAAAAATGAAAATTAATAGATAGATTTCTTTTAGAAATATCCTAGGATATTTTTATTTTTATCTTAAAGTTTATTTTTTTATTTGAGAGAGAGAGACAGAGCAGGCAGGGGAGGAACAGAGAGAGGGAGACAGAATCCTAAGCAGGCTCCGTGCTGCCAGCACAGAGCCCAATGTAGGGCTCAAACTCACAAATTGTGAGATCATGACCTGAGCTGAAGTCAAGAATCGGATGTTTAACTGACTGAGCCCCACCCAAGAGCCCCTAGGATATTTTTAAACTTTGGATTAGGATCAGTGTGGCTATTTAATGGGGTGCATATATGTGTATTTGCCTATGTGTGAGTGTAGATAGATTGATAAAGACGGATAGATAGATAGATGAATACATAGATATTTTCATACATGGCATGCCTCTTATACTTCCACAGATAACTTTTATTAGATATGGAGCAAACATCTCAAATCTCAACGAGATAGCAAATCTACTTCATGAGTACTCATGAAGTACTCATAAATTAACGTCTGTTCTGTGAACTCTTCATCCCAGTCATCTGTCTCGTTTGACTTCCAGAACTCACTAGTAGCCAGCAGTGTATCTCAGATTCCTTGCTCTATATCCCTCTTGTCAATGAACTAAACTAATAGGAAGAGCTCTTAGCCACAGTTCGGTTTTTTTAACCTCAATCTTTCTTCTAAACTGTTTATAACATCTGTCACTATTAGTCCTTTGAAGGTAAAGTAATGGCTGAGAGTATACTGCATGCCTGCCAATCTAAGGACAGTTTTGAAACGATAACAAGTGATTTATAACTACTTACTGACAGATGCAGTTTGGAATTCTTCCTTAAGAATCCAGTCCCAACAAATAAAAATGATGATGATAAAATTCAGCTATGACTTTTGATTTAATGATAAAACTCATAATCTCTAGCCTTAATATTTTCAGAATTTTATGTTAAATGTGAAGCCAATAAAACCTGAGCAGCACGCAGGAGTACTGGGGGTTGGAGGAAAAGGAAGGCAAGGCACTGTGGGGAGGGGGGGGAGGGGAGGAGGAAACTGCATAATAATGCATTTTGGGGAGTCTAAATTGAACTGTATCTTTGTGACAGTTATTTAGGAAATTCCAAGTTTTTCATGGTTTCCTTAAGTATGGGGTCTGGCAATAAAAAAATAATCTGGCATTTATCTTGTGGAATTCAGGCAGCCACAGAAGTCCAAATAAATCTAATTTCCATGATTCCCGTGATTTTAATAGCCATTTGCAGCATGGAAACTGTGTGTTTGCTATTAAATTAAAACTATAAATATCAAACAATCTGTACACCATAAATATGTAATAATTCTGGAATGATCATGTGACTTCAATTGTTCCAAATATAATCAAGGCTATGCATTCTCACTAGATGGAGGAATCTAATTTCAGAGGCTTAAGGTCAAACGGGGCAAAAGGTAGTGATTTCCTTACACCCTTCTCTCAGCCCTCATCCACATGCTCTTTCAAGTCAGGTTAAAAAATATACGAATGTAACAAAATGTCACTTTCGTTAACAACTTTAGGTTATGTTCCTATCTACATCTAATTTTTTAAAAGTTAGTGGACAGAAAAGTCTTCCTGAGGTGGAAACATAGAGCACAAATCCTGAGATTCCCTTCACATGTAAAGCTCTAGAACTAACTTGTTACTCAGTATCATTTAAAACTTGCCTCCCAAATTCCTTACACATAAACCAAACACTGAATTCCTATGTCAGCAGGCATCATGTCCAGAGAAGAATCAGTACTTTCTATAGCAGTGCTGACAATATCCCTGAAGGGAAGAGAGAGGATGAGAAACCCTGCCCTGACTCACAAATTTTGGGATGCATACAGAGCTCTGTGCTGACAGGAGAAAACACAGGGATAGAAACAAGAGTCATCGATGTTTAGCATCATCAAGCAAAGAGAACTTCAACTTTCCTTATAAAAGGAACGATGTACCCTGTCCCCCTTACTTTATGTTCGATTCTAGCTCAGAAATTTATACATTGTTTTGAATCTTAATATTGAATTTTAATGTTTTAATGCTAGAAGAGATCTTGGGCATTGACTAGCCTAGAGCAACAGATTATGAGTACATAGGTTTCCATCCTTTACACTGACTCCAAGCTCCTTTCTCTTCCCAGAATGCTACCTGCCACTTTAGTGTGATAAGACTCTGAGGAAGAGAAATGATATCACAGAAGGACCTTCATTCTTTCACTGATAGAAATTCAGGAGGATTAACAAACGGCATTACCCAGAGGCCACAAAGTCAAATCTGAGTTAGGGAGGTTAAAAAAAAGAGAGGGAGGGGGTGACTGACTGGCTCAGTTGGTGGAGTGTGCAATTCTTGATCTCCAGGTTGTGAGCTCGAGTCCTAAGTTGGGTGTAGAGATTACTTAAAAATAAAAAATCTAGGAGCCCCTGGTTGGCTCAGGACTCTTGATTAAGCACCCAACTCCTGATTTTGGTTCAGGTCATGATCTCACAATTCACGAGTCCAAGCATCAGGCTTCGGCTGACAGTACAGAGTATACTTGGGATTCTCTGTCTCTCTTTCTCTCTCTCTCTGCCCCTCCACTCATGCTCTCTCTCTCTCTCTCTCTCTCTCTCTCTCAAAAATAAATAAATATGAAAAAAAAAAATAATAATGGGGCGCCTGGGTGGCTCAGTGGGTTGAGTGTCCAACTTCGGCTCAGCCATAATCTCAGTTTGTGAGTTCGAGCCCCCCATCAGGCTCTGTGCTGGCAGTTCAGAGCCTGGAGCCTGCTTTGGATTCTGTGTCTCCTTCTCTCTCTGCCCTTCCCTTGCTCGTGCTCTGTCTCTCTCTCTCTCAAAAATAAAATGAAAACATTAAAAACATTTTAAATAAATAATAATAAATTAAAAAATCTATTTAAAAAAACGTTCTTAATACTCCTAAAACACTTCTGCTATGGTTTGAATGTTTGTGTCTTCCCCAAACTCTTTGTTAAATCCTAATGCTAGAGACCTTGACATAGATGTAAGGATTAGAGTTGTACACTACAAGTTGCATTAAACTATAAAATGAAGTTAATAACAGTTCTTTGTTCACCATCTTCAAAATCAAAATAGCATTTAGAGTTGTTTTTTTTTTTTTAAACAGGCCACAAGATTTTAGAGGGGAAAAGAAAAGTAGATCCTACACAGAGAAATATCAGAAAGTCCTAACATAACCTAACTCTCCAAATGAGGAAATACAGAAAGAGATTAAGTATTTTGCCCAAGGTCACAGTGTTAGTTAGTAACAGAGCAAGACCTAGAAGCCAGTCTTTCAGAAGTGAAAGCCTCATTTCCTAATCAAGTCTTCTAAATCTTATTTTATCTATAGTTCAGCGATCAATTTCCCAGTTGAAGTCCTACAGAAATAAATAAATAAATAAATAAATAAATAAATAAATACACACACACACACACACACACACACACACACACACACATATATATATGTATGTGTGTATATGTGTGTGTGTGTGTGTGTGTATATATATACATATATATATATGTATATATATATATATTAATGATGCAACTTAATCAGATGATTTTCTTACCTTGACCACTGCACATAAAGCTATGAAAGGCAAGGTCAGAGTTGTCCTGGCTACAGGCTAAAGCGTAGTAATTTGCTGCCTGCTAATATTTATCTCCTATCTGACAACTCATATAAGGAGATATTAAAGCGATGATTCATACAGGTTTTCAGATTTCCTAAAAATCAGTTTCTATAGAACATTCCATGTATCTTCATTGAATCCACCATCCACCTACTTTACAGTGGTAACTTTGAAAGTAACTTGCCTGCCTTCCTCCTTCCCACGGCCATGCCTGAGGATCTGAAATGTGCAAAGCGACCTCAGAGGACTGCTTCTAGCACACGCTGTTTTGTGAGCCCAGTGTAGAAACAAATACGTATAGATAAGGCAGCTCATCCTTAAGCACATTTCTCTGGAGTTCTTGCCCAGATTTCAAGATCTAATTCACATGAAAACTATTTCATGAAATCTTTCCCAGCAAGCCTGACCACAGCGATTTTTCCCTACCAGGATGTTCTACAGGGTTCAGCTTAAGAACTACATGTTCAGCATTTTGTGTGCCCTGTCTTTAGTACAGAAACACCTCAAGAGTGTTCAGAGCCCCACCACTTCTTCCTACCACTGGTCTGCTGGGCAACTGGGACCCAAATTTAAGCAGGGAGAAGAGGGAGAAATCTTTTTATCCCATAATTCAGTTGGTATAATACTGAAATTTTCAAAATTCCAAAAGGGGCTCTCACAAAATGCCAGAGAAAAAACAAAATTGGAATAACAACAATATAGTAACAAAATTGAAGAAACAGTCCTTTTCATGGTGCACATTCTGTAACCATCAAACAAATTTAGTCCAACCACAGGCTGGCTTGGCTGGTTTAATTTCTGGGCATTTAGGCCCTAGGTTCTTGTCCTCACAACTCTGTCCACCCTAGATGCCATAAACCTAATTTGAGCAGTATTCACACTAGAGCCCTTGTGCTGGTCACCTCTCTGGGTAATGGGCCGCCAGTAAGCTCCCTTTGAGTTCAGACTGCCCTTTCATCTGGGCAACTACTCCCTCATAAAAACCCAAGTTCTGACTTTCTGTGCCTTGAGAAAAACCCTTTTACAAACTTTCGCCAAGGTATCATGACTCTGACAACTTCCTACCAACCTCCATCCCCGAAGTCAAACATATTCACTTACCAGATTCTAAGAGAAACCGAACACCTACACAGAGAATATTGCAAGCTCTATCCAGGCACTCACAGACCGTTGAAGGTCATGTTGAGAACCTATATTTTAGAGTCTAGTGATTTCATGGCCTCAGACAGGGACCACCGTTCCCCAGAAGTCTCTTTCCTTATGTGATTCCCCTGCCTCCCCTGTTCTGCACCCAACACCAACAGCAGCAGATTTCTTAAACTACCCACCCTCATCTGGCACTCTCACTGACTTCCCCTGTGGAAAGAATACTTTTAATTTTCTGTTAATTTGTAAAGCAGAGAAGATGGACACTCTCTAGCCCTTCTTTGATGAGGTTGACAATTTTTCCCCCTTCTCAGATCCTCCCAAAAGGCCTCCTCTAGGAGCCTTACAAAAATCTACACTTTACAATTAGACAGTGTTAAAATGCACTTACAAACACACACATGCACACGCGCGCGCGCACACACACACACACACACACACACACACAGAAAGAAAAGGTCATTCTCTTATGCTTTCCATTGTTTTTTAGTTATTAACCAGATAAAGTTACTTAATATATTAACTTTTTTTCCTCAATATATTTCTCCTCTCTCTTCCCTCCATTTAAAGACAATGCAACCTCTGTGACTTGTTGCTTCAGGGGAGGCAGACTAAGAAGTATTTTGAATGTCTTCCTTACTTTGGAATTTCAGACCAAAACCCAATGGACAACTTAGAGAATTCAAGAACATAAACAGAATAGCTTTGAAGAAGCATGAAGGAAAAATGATTCACCCCAGACTGAGGATATATCCTGGATAAGGAGATCAAGGCAACATCCACAATTCTTCAGAGTACAGAGGTCCCTCAAGGCACCTGGCAAAAACTCTAGAACCTAGATAGTGTTTCCCATGTGGTAGAGGTCACAGATGGGCACGCAGCCTTGAAGAAGTTCCTCATGTCCCAAATATGACAAGGAAGCAGTGGACTGGCACAGGATGTGAGGAAGCCATGCAGGGTGGAACCCTGAATTTCCTGACATTAACGTATGACCTGATAACTGAATACCAGAGTCCACCCCAGATGAATATATACAGGCCCCCACAACTATGTGTGGCACAACTCTGGAGAAGGATAGGAAAACTCTAAAGTAACTGAGATAAAATTTTTCATATTAAATTGCTTTTTAGAAAACAAATCCTTATTTTTTGTACAGTTGAGTTGGTGGCATGGGATTTATACTTTTTACTTTACTCCTATACCTTGTTTTTCCAATTACTTTTATGGTACTTGAAGACAAAGATCCGTCTTAAACTCCGGTATCACTAGAATTTGTCAAGCGCCTTGAATTTGATTAGCACTCACTGTTAATAAATTCTGTTTGATTAACATTATCAAATCATAAAATCTTTTAACTGGATGCATTAGAAAATCTTTTATTCCAATCTCTTTATTTCACTGATAAGGAAACTAACCCTGAGGATTAAATTTTCCAGGTCATAAAGCTTCATGTTTGTTTTCCTTCTAGAATAACTTTTATCTTCTAAAGTTTGAGGGCTGTATTGTTGGCTATCTTCTCGAAGACTGGGCCTCATTAACTGATACCGCAATAAAGCTAATGGATAGTGCACATTTGTCTACTCAAACCCTACCCTAGTGTTCAAACTCCTTTTAGAAATACGAAGGACATTGGTCCAGGCTCTCTTCTACACTTCCTATTGCTGTAAGAATGTCTTCCTTCTCTGGAATGCTGGCTGATGAGCCACTGTGTGTGACTGCCTCTCCAAGCCTCCCCTCTATCTTCAGAAAAGCATCAGGAGCCTCATTTTTGTCAGGGTGTATTCCACTCAGAGATGTCCTTAGGGGACGGTAAAACTAGAGGATTGAGAAAGGTCCCAGGCCTTGAGGGAGAAGATGTAGCTTTGCCAGATGGTGCTAAATAAAAGCCTGAATTGTTATACAACCCCTTTGACAGAGATCAAGTGCATAGACTCATTCCATTTTTAACCAACATCACTTTGTCTTCTGAATGCTTGCTGTTTTTTTTACATTTTCTTCTCTCAAGGCTGTGTCTGGCTTCATTTTAATTTCATTTAACCTATATGAAATATCTGCAGAGGTGAAAAACTAAAATGCCATAAACTGGGGACTCTATTCTCTCACCTTTTCCCTTCTCCCCTTTCCCTTTCCTCTTGGGCTTATTCCTACTATAAAAGCAAGTTTCCCCAAATCTTCGGTCTTCAACTATCTCCTTCTCCCTCTCCCTCTCCCTCTCCCTCTCCCTCTCCCTCTCCCTCTCCCTCTCCCTCTCCCCCTCCCTCTCCCCCTCCCCCTCCCCCTCCCCCTCCTCCTCCTCCTCCTCCTCCTCCTCCTTCTTCTTCTTCTTCTTCTTCTTCTTCTTCTTCTTCTTCTTCTTCTTCTTCCTCCTCTTCCTCTTCCTCTTCCTCTTCCTCTTCTTTTTAATATCTGTATGAACTACCAAGAGCCCAGCACAGGGAGAAGGGGAAGAATGGATAGGTTGAGCACAGAGGACTTTCAGGACAGTGCATGTCCCTGTAGGATATTATAATGATGGATACATGCCATTATAATTTTGTCCAAACCCACCGAATGTACAACACTAAGAGTGAACCCTAAGATACACTGTGGACTTTGGGTGACTGTGATCTGTCGGCATAGGTTCATCCTTGGTAACAAATGCTCCACTGTGGTGGGGAATGCTGATCATGGGGAAGAGCCAGGCATGTACATAGGGTAGAGGGTGTATGAGAAATCTCTGTACCTGTCTCTCGATTTTGTTACAAACCTGAAACTGCTATCAAAAAAGTCTTTAAAAATATTAAAAATTACAATTGTAAGACCCTGAGCCCCATGAACCTACTACAGTAGAATACTCAGCATCTCTACAATATTCCTTAGACTACTGACTCCAGCTTCAAATTTTTAGGCCAGATTTAGGTCTTACCTCCTACCCCACTGTCGTGCACACTGTAGCTGCTGTCCTTGGTTCACGGCCCAAACAAAGATAGAGCTTCTGCTCATGCATTTCCATGAGCACTGTTAAGTCAAGGTTATTGTATCCACTTGACTAAAGGTATGGGAATAACTGAGGGAGATTATGGCCTGGGCCAAATAAGGAATTAAGATGAATATTTAGACAGCATTTTTCTTTCAAAATTCCTTAATTTTCACCACCATGGGGAATTGCTCCAGTCACTTGTGTTTTCACCTTTGTCCAGCAAAATTTGCTGGGTCCCATTCCTATCTTCTATCCCAAAACCCGTCTCCTCTCTGCTCTCTGCTTCTAGACCCCTTCAATCTATCAACCCTTCCAGAGACCATATTAGAATCCCCGTCTTCCTCTTACTTAATCATGCAGCACAATTTATCTCACATTTGTTTTATTCTCTACTCCAGACCAAGTTTAAGCCTACTTTCACATAACAAAAAGTCCTTGTCATGAAATTTCCTAAAGAAAAAAGCCACATAACCTGCTCCCAGGTTAATTATCATATCCCAATGTGATGGAGAAGCAGCAGCACCCATTTCTAACAGCAACTGCTGTTTCCAAATGTGAACACTTTGAGCCTCTGTGTGTCTGAGAAACAGTCATTCTAGGAGGATTTGCAAGTGGAAGTACCTTCCTCTGAGCCTTATATTTCTGCTTAGGAATGATCAAACCATTCTGAAGAATCTCCACTGTAGTCCACTTACAACTGTGCCTCCTACATCAAGTCTCGCATGGTAGGCATAGTTCAAAACAGATGCCTCAGATAACTTTAAAAGCCTTTAGTTTGAGGGGCGCCTGGGTGGCTCAGTCAGCTTAAGTGTCTGATTCTTGATTTCGACTCAGATCATAATCTCACAGTTCCAAAAATCAAGCCCCACATCAAGAGGGTTAGACTCTGCACTGACAGCACAGAGCCTGCTTGGGATTCTCTCTCTCCCTCTCTCTCTCTGCCCCTCCCCTGCTTGCTTAGGCATTCTCTCTCTCTCTCTCTCTCTCTCTCTCTCTCTCTCTCTCTCTCAAAATAAATAAACATTTAAAAAATAAGTAAAAGCCATTATTTTGCATTAAAATTCTTTTCCATCTTAGAAGTTCTCAGATAAGTCTGAGGCAGCTTATCAAAACTCTACAAGATAACCTTTAAAAAAGGTGGCGTCATGCCAAAGTCTACAGTGGCAGGACAGTAGACAGTGATTAGCATGAGCCAGGCAACACCAGCTGCCCCTGGGTAGCAAGCTCCTGACCTTACTGCATGGGAGGCAGGAAGAAGTTGCCCTAAAAAGTGGTTTTGTGTGATCAAAGGTGATGGAATCATTATACCCAAGGGCAGCCCCAGGCCTCACTAGTTCCCTGCAGCAATAATCCAAGGAAATCTTTGCATCAATGACACACAGCCAACTCCCAGGCAATTTTAACACTGTTCTGAGTGATCACAGACAAGTGCATTCCCAGTCTGTTCTCACTTCCAGTACTTCTTGTTGCAAAGGAAATTATTTTCCCATTAAGTTCACCTCTTTTATGAAGTACCTTAGAGCACCGTATGCACCTGGAAACCAAATAAGAGAGAGTGGGATCGTCAAATGAGCTAGATCTAAGGGTGATGCTTCAATGTACATAGGCACTGACACTTGTGTCTCCTCCCTTATCTTTCCTCGGGTAGTTGGTGAAAGATTCTCTTCTTATTCCCTGGCACAATGTCTATCGCAGAGGAAGACTGGGTTTTCATCAACAGAATGACCTACTGGATTGGATTTTCTTACCAGTAGAACAATCACCAGGCAGCAGTTGTACTTGAGCTAGTTTACAGACCAAGTACCAGGTTAGTTATATAAAAGTTACATAACTTTTCTATGAAGAAAAGTTCTTTCGTAGTTTATTTAACTGTCTAAAAGGTGTATCCATCATGAAAGAAAATTTCAATTCAAAAGACTTAGTTATTTTCAATTTTCTTCTGTGATTTAAACTTACATCTCAATCAGAAAGGGGAACCCTTTTTGTTGATTGTTGTTGGGAATGCAAACTGGTGTAGCTACTCTGGAAAACAGTATAGAGTTTCCTCAAAAAGTTAAAAATAGAACTACCCTATGACCCAGCAATTATACTACCAGGTATTTACCCAAAAGATACAAAAATACTGATTTGAAGGGGCACATGCACCCCAATGTTTATAGTAGCACTATCAACAACAGCTAAAGTATGGAAAGAGCCCAAATATCCGTTGACTGATGAATGGATAAAGAACACAATAGAATATTGCTTAGCCATCAAAAAGAATGAAATCTTGCCATTTGCAACAATATGGATGGAGCTAGAGTATATTATGCTAAGTGAAATAAGTCAGAGAAAGACAAATACTATATCATTTCATTCATATGTGGAATTTAAGAAACAAAACAGATGAACATAGGGGAAAGAAAAAAAAAGAGAGGGAGGCAAACCATAAAAGATACTCTTAACTACAGAGAACAAACTGAGGGCTGCTGGAAGGGTGTTGGGTGGGGGGACGGGTTAAATGTGTAATGGGCATTAGGGAGGGCATTTGTTGTGATGAGCCCTAAGTGATGAATCCATGAGTTCTATTCCTGAAACTAATATTACACTATATGTTAACTAACTAGAATCTAAATAAAAATGTAAAACATTTATTTTATTTTTTAATGCTTATTTATTTTTGAGAGAAAGGGAGACAGAGTGCAAGTGGGGGAGGGACAGAGAGAGAGGGAGACACAGAATCCAAAGCAGGCTCCAGGCTCTGAGCTGTCAGCACAGAGCCCAATGTGGGGCTTGTACTCACGAGCTGTGAGATCATGACCTGAGACGCAGTTGGATGCCTAACCGACTGAACCACGCATGCGCCCCAAAACTTGAAATATTAAAAAAAAAAAACATATCTAAATCAGTCATGAGTATCACTAAAACAGTGTTTGAAAGCAGATGATTTTTCTAAATCATAATTTACTAGAAGTTCCTTTATAATAGAAAGAAGGTGAAGAAGAAGAAAGAGGAGGAGGAGGAGAAGGAGGAGTTTCTCTTTTGATGTTAAAAAATCCTAACAGCTAACGGGTAACAAAGGCAGAAATCAATTCCAGGATCTCTGCTATGGTCTGTTGGGTACCTTTCATCCATTCATCTGTTCCTTCACACCTTTGATACTTACTGAGGTCCTGCTACAAACAGTGTATATAACAAAGTGATTATGACAACTGAGTAGAACAACGTACTTCTTCAGTGATTGGTCATAAGACTGCTCCTTCCAGGCTCCAAAAAAACAATTTTCTTTCCCAAATCTAAGTTTGAATGCATTAATTACACTGATGTAACTAGGGTCAGTTATTGAATCAGAGCAGTGGGAAACCAAAGAGAGAAGGGGAAAAATTTGTTGCTTATACTGACCTTATTGATACAAAGTTAATAAAGAAACTTATAAACATTGAGAGATTTCCTAATATTTTCATCCCACCTCCCAGTGAAAGCCTGAGGGACAATCTTTTTGCTAGTTGTTTATTTTTTGCCTAAGCAAGTGGAAACCAACGTGGTGGCAAACTTACAAAACAATGTATCTTAGTTCACTGATTTACAGAAACCAGAGTTTAGAGAACATTATTCTAGAAGGGACACAGGGACTCGGGACAGAAAGGACCCAACATTAAAGTGATAAAAGCTAAAGTTGTCAAAGGAGAGTTTTCGCTGCTTCAGTTTGTGAGATAAAATCGCAATTGTTTTGAACACACTGGATATAAACACATGAGCAAAATTGCATAGTGAAAAAAGCTCACATCACTTACAAACCAGAACCGACTGTTTATACATTTGTGTGAAAACATGATTTGGCACTACTACCACTGAATGGCTTTACCCTAATCTGTAATTGAATTTAGACTGGGACATGTGGTATAAGCATCATGGTTAAATCAAGTTCTGCTTGAATTAATACTCAATACCTCAAGCCTGGATTGTCATAACCACCTGATCGACTTTCAGCCTCTCCACGACAATAGATGCTCAGACCACTGCCAGACCCATCTAACAAAAACAATGCTTACTCCAAAGTATGCCCAGTGAATGGCTCCCCATTGTCTAATAAATAAAACAGGAAGTTTTCATCCTGGCATTTGAGGTTCTCCACAAAATGACACCGATCTAACTGCTTATCTGATATGTGAGCCTCCTGCTCCAGCGGCACTGGGTTTTTCACTGTTCCCCAAATAAACAATGCTGATTCCCTTCTCCATGACCTTGTTCTGCTGTGTTTCTCCAGATGTGACCACGTCAGGAGTTCATGGAAGAGCGCAGTTCCTTGATGAAACTTTTCTATCTTTCCTTCCCACAGTGGAAGGAATTCTAGAACCGCTTCTCTGAATTTCCCTCTGAATTTCTAGAACCGCTTCTCAACCTCAACACTACTAATATTTTGGTCCATGTAAGTTTCGCGTGGGAGGCTGTCTTGTGCACAGCAGGTGGTATAGCAGAATTCTTGGCCTCCACTCTATTATTGGTGACTCTATCAATAGGAGGCACCACCCACCCGACCCCCCCCCGCCCCCGTAGGGACAAGTAAAAGCGTCTCCAGACATGTCAAATGTCCCCGAGAGACAAAATCATTCCCAATTGTTCCAGATATTGTCCAGATATCATTCATATTGGCATATTTAAATATTTCATATGTTTCTTGCCTTCTAAACTAGATTGTTTTTGTATAAGGATTGTGTCTTGCCTTATTTAGAATTCCTAATAGAGCACTGTAGTGAATACTCAATAGATATTTAAAATTTGAATGTAGTACCTAAAAGTTAGAAGCAATATGAAAGATCATTTGACCTAACTATGGGTTTTTAAATGAGGAAAATGAAAACCAGAAAATAAATTTATTTTCTCAAAACAAATGTGTGTTGGTAGAACAGTGCTCCTCTTCCCATCAGTAGTACTAACACTATAGTATATCTTTTTTCTTTGAATCTGTAATGAAAGACTTAGGTAATTTCCTATCAGCATGAGCAAACTATTAGCTTTATTGAGGGTTCTTTATTTGACTCAGCTTTAATAATGTGCGTATGTTGTATTGATACCTTAATACTTTTGTATTTAATGAAAAAATTTCTGAGGTGTTAATGCTGTAAGAAGAGACCATAAATTGTGGCTGAAAGATTAGAGTTTAGCCTTTGCAGGTGTGTGATCTTCAGTGGAGTTTAGCCTCTGCAGGTGTGTGATCTTCAGTGAACCACTTAACTTCATTTTGTCTGCACATCTCATACTTTTTTTAAATGTTTATTCATTTTTGAGAGACAGAGACAGAGTATGAGCTGTGGGAGGGGCAGAGAGAGAGGGAGACACAGAATCCGAAGCAGGCTCCAGGCTCTGAACTGTCAGCACAGAGCCCGACACGGGTCTCAAACCTGAGCTGACCTGAGCTGAGATCATGACCTGAGCTGATGTCGGATGCTCAACTAACTGAGCCACTCAGGCACCTCTCCGCATCGCATCTTTAAAATTCTTACTCCACTAAAAATAAAACAAAATAAACTCTTTGACAGTGGGATTATTGTTTCTTTGTTAGCATATCCCCAGTACCTGGCATAAATTATAGCATTCACCAAATATTTGCTAAATGACTAACTGCTCAACTGGGGATATATTAAAGGTTTGTTTCAACTTAACCTGAGAATAAAATGAGGCAAAAAAAAAAAAAATTTTTAATCATAAAAAATGTAAAGTGTTAAACAAATTCAGTATATTACAGATTATGTGTCTCCCTTTCTCTCTGTACCTCCCCCATTCTCTCTCTCTCTCTCAAAAATAAATAAACATTAAAAAAATTTTTTTTAAAGAAATCCCTCAAAAAATGTAGGGGGTGTGAAAATGATGGAAATTAGGAAAAAGAGATACAAATAATAAAACAGGAATATGGGGATTCAACAAAGAGTAAAGGTTACAGAAAAAAGAAAAAAAAAACCTGAAGAAATGAGATTTAAAAAAATGATTCAGCAAATTTCCCAAACTGGCGGATGTGAGGTGGAAATTGAAAGGGCTACCTAGTGATCAAACCAATGGGTGAAATAAAAGGCCAACGCTTACAATTGTGGACTTGCATAATAGAAGGAGACAGTAATGGAAAGAATACATTTAACGTACTCGACCAAGTATTTATAACACAAGGTATCACACTAGGTACTTTCAGACATAAAAAAGCAAGCTAAAGGTCATCCCTATCCCCAAAGGTCAAAAAGAATTTGAATAATACAGGTGGGTGAAAATCTCATTATAATCATAGGACATCAACCACTACATTTTCCTCTTAATTTGGTTCCTATCTTCAGATTTTTTTTTTTGTTTTTAAACAAGAGCCACTTTGTTTCTTGGCTACATATTCAGCACGTGCACTGGGTGAGGAAAGCCAGCCCTTTTTTCTTCTGAGTCGTCTTCACTGGTACATACACACTTACACACAGACTCATGTACACGCATACCTGCTCACACTCATACACGCACATGCATATAGAGACATAGCACACATACTTCCACACCCTCATACTTTTGTGTACACACACACACACACACACACACACACACACACACACGGATGGCTTGGGTCCTGGCAAACAACGCCTTCAGGCAGTCAGAGACAAGGACATAGTTCACTGGCTTTCAGAGTAGAAGATGATCTGGCCACCTGAGATTAGAAATGAGGTATGCAATTCATACTCTTACTTCCTATCTCCTCCTATATTTTGCTAGAATTTCAAACGTTCACTGGATATTCTAATTGTTTTCACAAGCCGCCTCTTTGACAGTTTGCATCTTTTCCCCAGGGCTCCCACTGGTAGCTTTTCAGAAACCAGCCTGTCAGTGTTTATTGAGAAGGCAGCTGGGCTTTGTAGACAGAGGCCCCGATTTGGGTGTAAACAAGACTGGGTTCCAGGCCTGTCTTAGCTACTCGGCTGCTGATTATAAGCCTCAGTTTCCCCAGATGCATTTCCCTATCAACAAGAAACTGTATTATTCACTGATCTCTAAGATTCTGTCCCATCATGAAATTCAATAATTCTATATTCTGAACATAATATATATGCTATGACACCTCATATGTCTGACACCTCAGCCACAAAGAACAAGAATAAATATTGTATATTAAATGTCCACACAACATATCCACATACATAATTTCAAAAAAATGCAAATAATTTCAGCCAGTTAAATTTAGAAAGCTTCTATTAAAACCAATTCAACAATACGCTCTGGCATTATTCCCAGAACATTTTCATTTGATTGGGAATTGTTTAAATTTTAATCTGTTTTAAACCCTTCTCTCTCCCAATTGTGCTCCTCTTAGAATGTCACATTTGAGATACTGACTGCAATTGCACCAACTCTCTTATTAAATCATGTATCTCCGCAGTGTTAGTGCTACCCATTTGGATGTTTTTCAGGCCACATGAAGAACGGGTGGCCGGGTGGTGAGGATGCACTTATGTGATTATGTGTATGTTTCTGTGGATGTCCTTTTCCTTCCAAGAGCACCTGCCAGAGGCCCCATTCCCTCCCGTATCAGTAATGATACCATCTACTACTGTGCTCTTATTTCTCTCATCTTTCCCCTTTCCTTGTAAAACATTTAAGATCACAGCAAAACTGTTCTCTTATAACACTTCTGCCAGCACAAACTCTAGAAAAACAGACCCAGAGCCAAATCAAATTGTGAAGAGTCCCTAGTCAAACAAGTTCATCTCCCATGAATTCATAACTGCACTGCTTTTCCTCTCCTCACTAGTGCTTCATTGCTATCTCCAAATTTTATTCAGGCTGAATTGAAATCCTCATTGGCCTTTGGGAGAGAAAATGGAAATGAGGCAGTAGAGGGTAAGAGAAGGGGTTCAGGCAGGACCCTCGATGGATGACCAAGCCTCATCTTGAGTACAGAAACCTCCCGGGTCTTTACGTGGGGCTTTTACACTCTATACAACTCATCCTCTCCTTCCACCGAAACCAACCACTGCTGGAGACTGAGCCCCACCCTTTCATAAGAAGAGCTATCCTACTTTAAGAAACAACTAGGTATTAGACACAGAGTTCCCATTTCATATAAATTGTATCACTTAATCCTTATACAATCAGGAATTAGCTTGTTTTAAAAACTAAGGAATCAGAGGCTCAGAGAGGTTAAATAACTTGCACAGTATCCATAGACAGTAAGGAGGTGAACCTAGATATGTACCCAGCTCTGCCTCACTGCTTAAAATAGGTATTTGTTTAAAAAGAATCATAACCAGAAGGTAGTGTTGGATGAGCACAAACGTGATAAAGCTTATACAGGTATCCCCACTTTTCTGAAGTTGGCATTAGACCACTTTGCTTAATAGACGTACTAGTATCTGTTTTTGCTAACCACTAATTGGAAGAAATCTAGAGAAGATTTTCACTTTTATGAAAAAGGCAAAAGCGTTTGTTTTGCAACAAGCAGCCAGAGCGGCCCCACCAGGCTCCTTCCTTGGGAACCACACTCAGCATCTCAGCTGCCATAGCTTTGAACTGTGTCTGTGAACATCTGTGCTTTATCTCAGTTTATTTTGTGTACCCTCTAGCAAGACGTTCCTAAGGTATTTATTTTGGGTCTGGGAATGCTCAAAAATGTTCTATAAACATAAATTAATGGTAGTTGCTTCTTTGCTTCATGCCATTTTTGTCTTACAAAAGGTTTCACAGGTTTTGCTCTATTTTCAGAAACTAGAGGAAACCTGTACTGTGGTTTGATCAAAACTATAACATCTGTAAATGTGTAGGAAAGAATCAACCAATGACTTCCACGATCCCTTTATTCAGTGATTGGTAATGGCATTTCGTAGCATTAAGAAAAGCTTTTAGCCATAAGTAACAGTCAGCCCAACTTCTACTGGCCTAAACATCATTTTCTCACACACAAAAAAGTCTAGAGCAGTGCTGTCCAATAGAAATATAATGCAAAAGGGAGTGGCTCAGTCAGTTAGGCGTCCAAGTTCGGCTCAGGTCATGATCTCATGGTTCGTGGGTTTGAGCCCCGCGTCGGGCTCTGGGCTGACAGCTCAGAGCCTGGAGCCTGCTTTGGATTCTGTGTGTTCCTCTCTCTCTGTCTCTCCCCCACTCACACTCTATCTCTCTCAAAAATAAACATTAATTTTTTTTTTTTAAAAAAGGACTATAATGCAAGAAACAAATTCAGGCCACATATGTAATAGCACAAGTTCTAGTAGCCACATTAAAAAAGTAAAAAGAAACAGGTAAAGTTCACTTTAATAACATGTTTTTTTTTAACCCAATATATTCAACACATCTCATCATGCAATAAATATTAAAAATATTAACTTAATTTTCTGGGGCACCTGCTGGCTCAATTGGTGTAGCATGAGATTTTTGATCTCAGGGCTGTAAACTCTAGCCTCACAATGAGTGCACAGATTACTTAAAAATAAAATCTTCAGCAAAAAAATATATATACATATACATTGACTTAATTTCCTTTTTTCTTAATACTGTCTTTGAAATCCAATGTGCATTTTACACTAATAGTATATCTCAGTTTAGACTAGCCACATTTCAAGTGCTCATTACCCAGACACAGCTACTGTTAAACCACACAGGTAAGAAGAGTGGCTGCTGGGATTAGATTCCTAGTTCACAGGGCTTTTCTCCCGTATTTAACACCAGACATTATATCAGTACTGACAGCAAGAACAGGAAAAAGGCACCATCAGTAAAATCTTTCTCAGAATACCTCTACTTACATCTGTGAATTGAGTCCCAAAATGACCCTTTGTCACAAGAGGGGCTGGGAAAGAGAGAAATTAGGTTCTGATTTCCAGGGGAAATATAAGGAGGGGATTGGATATAGAAATCTATTTGCTGACTGGCTAGGTCAGCCACAGGTATTGATTTAAAAAAAAACAGGAAAAACAAATTTAATTCAAAACTCAGGAAAGAATATATTATAAACCAATGAAAATTCCAGGAATCACAGGCACATGCCTTACTTAATTTTATAATATTTATATAATTTTAACTAAATGATAAATAGATTTTTCTTTCAGAATATTTATTTAGCTCACTCATGTCATTTGCCAGAAAACATATTTGGAAGGACAGAGGGCAACAGAACATCAGGAATGAAGATTCTGAGGAGAAACATGGTCCTAAGGCAAGGATCTCAACCTCACTTTCTCCCCAGATCTTTCCATGGTGAGCTCTCCATGATTATGTGAGTAAAATATACTGAAAACCAAAGATAACACTATTTTCTCAAATTCCTATTAAGCTAATATCAATGTTCATTTTTAATATATCACAAGGTCCATATATGCTTTATTTTGACCGTTTATAATTCTTCCTATCTCTTCCCAAAACTAAATTATAGCAATAAATAGATCTAAAATAATGCAACCTTATCAACAAAATTCTGTAGTTACCTTAATGGAAAGGGAAAACATTTTTAGCTTCAGATAAATGAGTAATAGGTAACTTTGACATAATAAACACTGAAATTCAATTAGCAAAATGGAAATAAATTATCTAATAATTTATACTGTAGATAGTTTGAATCCCTCTGTATGTACCCACACTAAATGTTATGGTGAACTTAAGTGTTATATTCTCAGGTATTTTTGTATCCTATCTTTGCTCACAAAAATCCTAAAACTATTTTCAATTATCTTAAACTATGATATAACATGGCATATTTTATTTAATAGCAGAAAATTAATCTATAATGCAGTCATTCTGTACAATGTAAAGTAAAGCTGGCATTTTGTTAACTCAGTTTTAAATAAGTGTACATACATGTATAGGCAGGCATTCATTTTTTTTTCTTTAATCTTTATTTTTGAGAGATTGAGAGACAGACTGTGAGCAGGGGAGGAACAGAGAGAGGGAGACACAGAATCTGAAGCAGGCTCCAGGCTCTGAGTTGCCAGAACAGGGCCCGACGCGGGGCTGGAACTCACCAACGGTGAGATCATAACCGGAGTCGAAGCCGGACGCGTAACCAACTAAGCCACCCAGGCGCCCCTTGGCAGGCATTCATATAACTCATGCTGTAATTATTCAAACTGTCCCACAGGTCATTTACTGGGATTGTGTGAAGCAAAGTTGCCATGAACTGGAATACAGGGCACAGTGCATGAACTACAACTACAAGCATAAAATTCGTCAGATGAAAACATGAATGAATTTAAACTATCAGAGAAATTAGGTCAATAACAAAGTCTTTAACTATAATCTCCTGTGATTTGCATTTTGAAAAGGAGTAAAAATCCTTAGATTCTGCATGAGAAAGAGTAATCCCATTATAACTTCACTACACCATAGTGATTGAGATGAACTTTGTACCACGTTCTATGAAGGCTACTTGTTGACCTCACCACAACTAAGCCCCAGTTTCAAGAGATTTTTTGATTGTTGCTTAATACATTAAAAACCAAATAAAAGAAGAGTGTGTGTGACTAATATTACCACTAATGCTGTTAATATAATTTGAAATTCTCTTTTCTTTTTAAATGCTTGATGGCATGTCAAATGGCCACATAGTCCCTATACGAATACGGATGCCTAACTTCTATATTCTATGACACAGAATAGGAATAGTGCACGCTATAAATCAGTTGATGACTCATTAGTGACATAAACTCAGTGCATGAATTGCCAATGGATCATACTTTCCTGTCAGTATAGCACAAGGTAAATATGCACTCAGGGCTGTTAATACCACTCTGGGCTCTGACACACACACCAACCACCAGGCGGGGTGCTAATGACCAGCTACATGAACACTATGTACAGATCTGCTATATTGCCACTGCCATGCATTTCTTAGAGACCTTAAAATGAAGCTTGGGTCACTTGAAAATGACATAAGATCGCAGTGTTCTGTTTGGGAATACTGTCAAACTGATGATTATTTCAAAACTTAAGAGGTAAAAAATGAGAATACTTTAACTTGAATTAATTAAAAAGAATGAGGGAACCAAATTAAATTCAAACAATAACTATGATTTCACCTCCAGCACCTCTCCTTGATTTATACACACAAGCAAAAGATCATGGGTGCTTCAGACTTTGACAAAAGCTTGGAGGAGAGCGAGAAGTTATACTCTGAGGCATCAAAAATTTTAAATTTGATATTAGATCTTTATTACTTAGTGCCCTTCATGTACCCCATCATGTGACTCAAACATATTCTCTATTGTCTGTTCTTTCCCCTTACCCTCTCTGCTCTTCCCTTCGCCCACCCTTTCAGAAGAATTCTATCTTCTTACAGAGTAATTCAGCCATTACCAACCCTGGATCCAAACTCAACAAAGCAATACCTTTTGCATATCCAAAGTCATACAAATGAGCTATGCTCACTTTCACTTTCTATGAATATTTGTTGTAATAAAAGTATAGTGATTTTATATCCTCACTGATACGATTTACAACATCATCTCTTGGAAAGCAGATGTTGATGGGGATTTTTTGTTTCAATGTATTTTTCTATTATAAATGGATCTAATTGTTAAACAATCTAAAATATGACTTTTTGTAATTTAGAGTTGTATTCATTAAAGTATATACTGGTTTAAGTGTCAATCAAATATTGTGTCACTTAAAAACAAATCTAGGGGCTTCTGGGTGGCTCAGTCAGGTAAGCGTCCAACTTCGGCTCAGGCAGGTCATGATCTCAATCTAGGTTTGTGGGTTTGAGCCCCGCATGGGGCTTGGTGCTGACAGCTCAGAGCCTGGAGCCTGCTTCAGATTCTGTGTCTCCCTCTCTCTCTGCCACTCCCCCGCTGACACTGTCTCTGTTTCTCAAAATAAACGTTAATTTCTTTTTTAAATCTAAACAAGTATGAAGAATAAATATAAAGTCTATAATTTGAGATATTTTTACAAGTCAGAATTATTAGAGGAAAGCAACTGATTTCTATACGTCAATCTTCAGAAAACAATTTACTCAGTTCTTCTCCCACAATTGGGATGTCAAACAGGAATAATACTTAGGAACCTATGAGGATCCTGGAGATCTATGGAAACTTCAAAACCTAAACTATGTATGACACTTTCATAGTCTACATTGAGTTTATTATATAGAAGTAGATAATTTTATAACTAGCCCCACAGTCCAGACCACGAGAGAATTTAAAAGTTATTAGCCAAATGAATGCTTCAACACACATGTATTCCTATTGACTTCTAGCTTCTGTCTGTAAATGCCTTGTACTTTTGGATCCAAGAAATGTCCACAGGTTTAATATTTGCTTTATGAGAGAAATAAAAATAAATCACATAATAGAATTTCACTTCCTCGGATTCCTAAAGTACTGAGAACTAAATTAATCACATGAGAAATAAGTCATTTTGGGGTAGGTGGTACTTACGGCAACCATTTGTGAATTAGTCAGTTTTCTGTAAAGATCTAGAAGGTATAAATAATATTATTTCATTTAAAATACACATTTATGTGACAAACAGAAGGAAATGTTGAAATCAAAAGAAGATGCAATATGGGTAAATTTGATAATCTACAACAGATAAAATCCATTTACAAACAAAAAACTTCTATTCATAAAAGTGGCTAAATCTTATTGTTAAAAATTATGAGTAAACATTATACGCATCAGGAGACAATAAGTTATCTTGGGATTTAGAAATTATAGGGTCATTATCAATTAATACTTCAAACCGAGTTTAGCAAGCTACCTAAAATGGAGATTATTCTAGCAATCTAATAATGATATTGATTTCTTTTCAGAGTTTTAGAAACGTCAAATCACATAACTGCATCAAACTCTAATGTGTTCTACATAGTTTTAAAGACCTAACTAGCAACCCGTAAAGACAATTATGCATATGTTACAAGCAATTGAACAATCCTATGAATCGAATTTTTCATATACCTTTACATTGGAGTGCCTATTTTGAAAGTGGAAAGAATTTTACATTTACTTTTGTGACTTAAATGAAGGTAGGTTAAAATACATCTACCAACTAATGAAACTACAACAACAAAGTCAAGCATTAAAAGAGAGCCATTGAGGATAAATTCATAAATAGTGAAGTAAAAGTGTGTTCTTTATATATTACTAATTTTAGTTAAGAAATTTAGCAACTACTCTGTTATAGGCAACTACATACCATTTTATTTAATTATTAACATAGCCCCATATGTTAATTATCTTTATCTCCATGAGGTTACTGAAATTCAGAAAGTTTAGGCAAGTTTCCCACATTCATGTAGCAAGCCACAGTGGGAAGTCAGGAGATTGATTCCAATATTGATGTTCTTAGTCACCCTTCTAGAATCCTTCCCATAAGATTTTCAGAAATAGAATCTTAAAATAGTTGCTCTAAAGTAACAATTTCTGAATATATATATGCCACAATAGCAGTCCACACTCCCAGTAACTTCCTGTCACCCAAAGAAATGCATGCTATAATTTATGAATTGATAAACTAGATCAATCAGATATCTTTCACTCTACAACATAGGCTTTTAAGTTCCAGCATTTCCTGAATTTTCTCTTGTGATCAAAGTCAAGGAAAACTTCCAATTTCTAGGCAGAGTATTTCAAGAGTTTTTGAGAACTTATCCAGTAAAAGAGGCATCTATGCATCTGATTATTGTCTTGATCGCACAACTTGTGGTTCCATTTTAACTAAAATTTGCATTACTAATTCTGAGGTCCAATATCCCAAGAATATTTCATTTACATTAAAATGCAGCATTGAAATAAGAATTATCTCAGGTTCCTCACCTGTAAAAAGGTTATAAGGCAGTTTTAACCAGATTGCTGTAAAGATTAAGTGTGAAGTCTCAGGTGCTGAGCCTGTAATAGGTACCCAATAAATGTTTGCCATCAACAATGTTAATTATGAAGAAAAAGAGGAGGATGCCGAAGAGCATGGAAAACAGCTGCAGGATGTAAACTTATGACAGAAGAGAAAGTATATTTCAACAGAGAAATAACCTATTTAATTTCTTGCATGACAATAACCGAGAGTTTTACAGGGCCTAGAAATGGGTGCTATTTCCACGGAAATAAAAGTTGTTTCATACTGTCATTGCAACCTATCCAAAGATGTCACTTCAAACACATGTAGTTTAAAGTACAACTCACATCTTCTCCCCCTGAAGATCTCCCACTTGTTCCCTTTTTCTCAAAGAGCATGGTACCTACACATTCCCTGTGCTGTTACCACTCACAGTATACATCCACCTGAGAGTGTGACCTTATTGGAAAGAGAGACTTTGCAGATGTAACAAGTTAAGATGAGGCCATACTGGATTTGCAGGGGCCCTAAATCCAGTGAATGGTGCCTTTACAAGAGGAAAGGACACACAGAGGGACAGCAAAGAAGGTCATGTGAAGATGGACACAGAGGTTTGAGAGATGCAGCTACAAGCCGAGGAACACCAAAAAATGCCCGGAAAAGGCCACCAGAAGCTAGCAAAAGGCAAGGAAGGATTTCCCTACAGGCTTCAGAGGGAACATGACCCTGCCCACACCTTGATTTCAGACATTCGGCCTCCTTCACTGTGAAAGAATAAATTTCTGTTATTTTAAGCCACCAAGTTTGTGGCATTTCGTTATAGCATCGCTAGAAAACTAATATACCACCGCTGCATATTCACTCTCATTAGTAACCTGCCTGAATATTCACTCTCTTTTGTCCCAGCTGATCTATCCAATTCCTCTTGGAATCACAGTGCAGACTTCATTGACTCCCCCTGATCTCATCAGTCCTCTCTCTTCTCAGCAGTTCAAAATCTATGAATCCACACCTCACAGCTTAGCAACAAGCCATCAGATCTTTAAAGGTAGAACCATGGCTTTCATTTGTTTAGCCCCAGAGTGTCCAGCACTTAGTGAGATGCTCAACAGAAGTGCCTAAGTGACTAAGCCCAGGACACAGGCTCTCAATAATCTCTGGAACCAGTGAGAATTCCGATCTCAGCTTTGCTGATTACAAGTCTAGAATGTTGAGCTACATTGTAGAGGCCCCTTTAAGAAAATAGGCTTGAGGGATTGAATGTGGAAAGGGCCCAAAGCGACCACCTGGGTGAATACATGCAGGTCCATCAGGCAACCCACCTCAAAATACCCATAGGCCCTAACTAACCAATGGGCTACTTACAACCAGGCACAGTTACCAAAAAAGGGGAATTTCATATGTCGTCATACCTCCTCACCTTCCTTTTAAAAACAGCCCCCACCCACTGTCTGGTGGCAGACAGCCTCTCCTCTGCTGTCTTGCCCAGCACTCCCTAGCAGTGTATGCAATAAACTTCTGTCTTCTTTGTTCTGCCTCAGGTGAATCCTTTAACTGCCCCACATTTGGGGGCCCCCATCCCATCAGACAGACACCCCATTTAGACACCGCAAACATCTCATGTATCTCTCTGTATAAAATGTACTTAGGTTGTAAGGTTGTTCTAAGAGAGTAAGTTAACAACTATAAAACATTTAGAACAGCTCCCAGCACCTAATGAGTACTTGAAGCTGTTGTCACTTTTATTTTAATTATTACTATATCCAGAGAAAATACATATTAAAATACATCTGTTTAAGACTGAATACGGACAGATGGCTAGAAAGGAGCCCAAAATGAATAAAGAATTAGTCAAGTGTTTTCCTCTCCCAAACTCCCAATTATTTCCTGTGTAATAATCAGAAAAGGCATTGTTTTTGGAAGAATCAACTAAATATTTCTTTATCTAGCAGTTTGATTGTTAAATGCGGGTGTCAACTTGACAAGGTTAATTGGTTGCCCACATATCTGGTAAAACATTATTTTGGGGTGTGGCTGTAAGGGTGTTTTTGGAAAAGATTCGCATTTGAATTGGTAGACTGAGTAAAGATCTGCTCACTAATGAGGCTAAGTTTCATCCAGTTGAACAGCATTTGCTCTCTACCCTTGAGCCAGGAGATCTGTCTTCCTCTGCCCACATCGGCACTCCTGCTTCTTGGGCCTTGAGTTTGGGACCAGGATTTATGCCACGGGCACCCTGGTTCTTAGGGCTTTCAACTCAAACTGAATTAATTACACCACCACTGTTTCTGGTTTGCCAGCTTGCATACAGCAGATGGTGGTACTTCTCAGCCTCCATAATCACATGAAATAATCCCTAGAATAAATGTTCTGAAAGATAGATATATGGATAGATAATATGTAGATAGATAGATAGATAGATAGATAGATAGACAGATAGATGCATGCTATTTGTTCTGTTCCTCTGGAGAACCCTGATTAATGTAAGGAATAAGCTTGCCTTTCTCAGAAGATAGCAGCCAAAATTCCAACTACCCTCAGATGGTTTATTAATCCCAAGGTCCCTTGTCTCCATCCAGAAATATCCCTTTTCTACAGTATCTTCTCTTTTCCCCAGTGCAAATCCTACTCATTCTTTTCATCCCAAACTCCCACCTGGGGCATGCTTACTGTGTCAGTTACTGAAGCCCATCCTAATCCTTTCTTCCTGCAAAGACCTTAATGCATCATAACACATAATTCAGCACACAAAGACGGATAACCTATTATTGTTCATACATTATCTTCCCACTAGACTGTAACTTTAACAGGAAAATCAGCAATTTTAGCAACATATTGACTCCAAAGTCCATTCTCTTGATTATACTAATATGTTTAAATCTGTATTTCTTACATAATTGTAAACGCTTTAACACAGTCAGAACATCCTAGATATTTTAATACCCCTCTTAGGCCATTTAAGTAAAACTTTACCAAAAAAAAAAAAAAAAAAAGTGGAGGTATAATTTATCTGCTGTTTTGGGCCCAAATAAAATCGTTTTATAATTACACAGGGCGATATTTTGCTATTAGATTGTTACATTTATAGAAAAGCAATGAGAGAGAGAGAGAAAATTGAGAGGAAAAGCCCAAAAGGAAAGTTTCAGAGAAATAAAATTAAATTATTTAGACTAAAAAAAGGAAGTCAGATGGATGAAATAAATGTTACAGTTGATGAAAACTTGAGCTTAGATTTCTGCAGAAAAGAGCCAGATGATACATAAGAAAAAAATTTTACAAAGGTGTAAATTTTAAAACATAAAACCAACAGCAAAAGAAGCAAAGATTTTAAAACTGCTGAAGAGAATAACTATCTATCTGAACAAGATTGCTTCCTGTTCCACCTAAAAGCCTGGCGATGGGTAAGAAGGTCTATTTCATAAATCATGAATCTGCTTAAAAGAAATATATATTAAACATGTTTGGTTTAAAAAAAAAAAAGCTATCATCTGTAATTTTATTCCTGCTGCTTTTCCTCAGAGAGTGATGATTACAATCAGTTCTCTAGCCTTTTTAATTATAGGAAAATGGGCAGCTTACTTACACATCATGGGGTAAGTATAGTGGGAAAGCCGCTGCAGTGGTTGGAATTCAGGTAAAAGAGCAATAAAGACCTTGTAAAAAAAACCCAATATTCATCAAACCAAATAAATAAGCCAAAAGACATCAGACAAGTGGAAAAGGATAATATCATCTGTATTTGTCTAATTTGATAGTTTAATCAATTAACAAACTTAGGGACAGACTCAACATAATCTCAAAACCTGTCAACTAAATTTTGAATAGAATAATGCTTCATTTCACTAGAATGCAAACTTTGGGACAGCAGAGATATTGCCAGGTTACCTGTTCTATCTTCATCCCTGGCACAGCCCTTGGAACTTTTGTTAAAACTAGAGTTGAGAAGAAAAGCCAATGAAAACAAGATAAAAGGGGCCAGCCAGATGTCTGAGGTTGGACACTCCCCTTGCATGCTTTTGGCTTCTGTGATCTTGCTTACCTCCTGTCCACCAACTGCCCACATCGCACCACTGATAAGTGCTCCCTCCCCTTTTTTCTTTTGTCTCTTAACCCCCTACCATCCCAGCCATAAAAGGAGGCTGAGGCCAAGGTTCAGGGCTCAGCCTGTAGAGGTGACTCTGCTGGGCGAGCACCAATGCGCAATAAACAGCCTTTTCCTGATTTCCCGAGTGCGTGTGGCTTGTGTCTTCCTGGGCTCTGAGTATTTGCTGTAATAAAGTGAATTCACATATATGGCAGCCACATCTAGCCTGAACCCAGAGAAGATGCATGGAAGCCTCAGTGCAGTGATATAGAGGTCAAGGAAACCACACTCTCAAATTCAGCCTTTTACTCATGGGACAGCTCTTAAATCCATATCAACCAAGGAAAGAGTGGCATTCATTTATACCTGTTTATTGCAAACCCGTTATACACAAAGCACAGCACTAAGTACTAGGGATACAACGGTGCACAAGGGGAAGAGCTGGCCTTAAGTAGGAGCACAAAGAATTCATCCATATTAACACCAGGGACAGCAGATTTTATGGGCACAGACGTAAGAGGGCTGGTTGATTCGGTGGTGTAGAGATGAGGAATATCTCTTTAACTTGCCTCTATTTTCCCAGTGAAAGAGAAGGCAGACTCATCAGCTGGGAGAATGAGAGACACAATGTATGGAAAGTTTGAGGAAAGAGGAGAAAGTGTGAAATAGGCATCTCAGAGTGGGAGAGTCAATGCCAAGGGAAGGAAGTCTAGCTGCAGGCAGAGCGGAAGGCCTGCGTGGTTGGGAATTAATGAGAAATCACTGAGCATGGTTGGGTACTTTCCTCCAGACACATTCAGTTGTTCAGGGCAGGCACAGAGAACCAAACAGTCAGATTTCACCAGAATTTTGGTTTTACCAGGCAAGTACCACAGTTGGAGAGATGAGTAAGCAGTCTGTATAACAAAAGTGCCCCTGACATAGAAAGGGATAACTCTCAATTGTGTAAATCCGCTCAACAAATATTTAAAAATCAATTTATTTCTACTTTTATTTATG
The DNA here is from genome assembly GCF_018350195.1 of Panthera tigris. Lineage (NCBI taxonomy): Eukaryota > Metazoa > Chordata > Mammalia > Carnivora > Felidae > Panthera > Panthera tigris. Next base: position 40,380,477 of record NC_056668.1, on the reverse strand, counting down.
TTTATTGGCTTATATTAATTTAGTATTATATATAGTTGGCAGTTGCCACCTGCTAGCATAGGAGGGAACTGTCTATACAAAAAGGGGGAAAAAGCCATTTGAGGAGGAAGGCAAGAACAGAAAAAATAAAGTACTCAGCTTGAAAATCAAATAGGAATTTGGAGACAAAGAAAAGAGCAGGGCTGAACTGAATGGCTGGAGGTTAAAGAAGCTACTGTTTCGCAGAGATACTAAGAAAAATTTAAGCCCTGTGTGATCAAGGGGCACACATGTGGGAGGGCAAGTTGACCTCTCCTCAAAGTTAGCACAGGCAGGAGGTCAGGGCCAGAAGTGAATATGATAATTTACACAAACCTTGGGCTCACCAATGGTCTTTCTACAAAGAGTCAAATAGCAGTTTATGTTAATCTTCTAGAAATCCTAACACCCGAGATGATACTCTTTTTCCCTGGAGTTACATGCTGAGCATTTATGAAACTGTTTTTTTTTTTTTTTTGTTACCTCAAAATGGTTATTAAATGAGATATCTAGGTCCACATTCAGTTCTAACATTCTGTGAAACTAAGGTTATCCAGGAAAAAGCACATAAATTAACCCTTGCCCCCTTACCCTCAATGTAAAAGCAACAAACTGAATATAACCCAACTTGAGTTTATTGCTACATCCTTAACTGCTCCCTGTTCCCACTGGGATATAGGTCCTAATGGAGAAAGGGCAAGCCCCCATCTGTCCTCATAAGCTTGTTTAAAGTGATTATCACTGAGTGAAAGGGGCATCAGGAGGCAATCGCATGGATGGTGGCTCTCCAAATGACAGGGCTCACTACATGGTCACATGCCCATGTGAACACTACTCCCTGCTGGCCCTAACCAGTTATTTCTGCCTTATAAATATAATTTTCATGACTTGAGTAATTAAATGAATATGAAGACTACATTCTAAAAGGTTAATTATATGGTACAGGAGTAAACATTATATCCCTGGGTCTTTGTTTATCTTGGAATTTTAACACCATTTCTTAAAAATGTAACGCTACATATTTTCCATTACTAATTAACAAAGAAGTTGATTAAGAGTTATGCTTTTCATCTACTAGATGCAGCATCTGGGTGAAGGATTTAAGAATTAAAATAGTTTCCAGGTGAAATAAAACAGATTCTTTAAGGGAAGGAATCTTATACAGCTACAATATTTACAACACTTTTATCAAGACATTAAAACAGAAGCAGATGCTTCTCTATAATTCTAAAATATTAGTTACACATGGGATAATGCATTGCAGAAAACATAATAATAACGGATGATAGTAGAAGGACAGAGCAGTTTTCTTTTGGAGTTGGATACAGAACAGATCCCAAATATTTTTGAAGTTAAACTTAATACAGATGGGACAGTCCTAAATGTATTGCAAAGTAAATATCACACTAGAGAGATAAGAGAAAGTATCAATTCTTTTATAAATATCAATATTGAGGGTGATGGTATAACACATATTACTCATTCTTAATAAGTATGAATTATTTAAAGCATCAATCACATAACTCTGCTTAAAATATTCTTGGTGATATAATTATCGTGCTTACGCTTAAAAGCCTATCCTAAATCTGTTTTGTGGGTTCATGTAATGGAATAGCTTTATAGCTATGATCGGATTGAGTAAGAGTGAGCTCCATATTCTAAGCACTTGCCCCCAGTGCTTATTATCTGTGCAACACAAATTGAAAAGCTATTCTGTGCTGGGCACTGTGCTAAGTAAAAGGAATACAAACACACAATAAACTTTTGTCCTATACCTCTGGGTAACTCGGGAGAGAACATATGAGAGGGCAAGGTGATCTCTCATCAAGCTGAGAAATTGGGGCCAGAAATGAACTTGAGAATTTATAGAAATCTTGGCCACACCAACAGTCTTTCCACGAAAAATGAAATGGCAATTTGTGATATTAATTGTCTAGTGGAGAAAATAGCTGCAGATAAGAATAAGCACACAGTAATGTGATAAGGACCTTGTTTTAGGTAAGTGTAAGGCAGTGTGGGGGCAGAGACAAAGCAATTAAGCGCTACGGGAGCTAGATACAGCTTTACCAGGAAGGGAGTGACATTCAAAGTGTATCTGGAAGGTTGTAGAAGGAGGACATCCTAGAAAAAGGGGACAGCATCATAAGTGAAAGCACAGACTAAAAGAGTAGGACATCGTCTACGTCATAATACCTTCCAAAGCTATAACTACCCATCTAAAGCAAAGCAGCAAGAGAAAAAGGAAAAAACAGGCTTGGCATGCACATAGCATTTATAATACATATCAAATATCATGCAGAATTAACAAGAATATGTAAGATCGTTTCTTGATATTGCTATATTCTTGGAAAAAATCTGCCAATCTCAGCTTCTGCATGATTAAGTTTTATTCTAGAAAATGTAAATATCTTTGTTTTCTGACTCAGAAGACAAGAAACAGGGCTCCTGGGTGGCTCAGTTGGTTAAGCATCCAACTTTGGCTCAGGTCATGATCTCGCAGTGGTTCCTGGGATCGAGCTTTGTGTTGGGCCCTGAGCTGAAGCGTGGAGCTGCTTTGGATTCTCTGTCTCCTTCTCTGTCTGCCCCTCCCCTGCTTGCATGCATGCATGCCCTCCCTCTCTCAAAAGTAAATAAATAAACATTAAAAAAAAAACGAGAAACATTTTTGTAAAAAATATTCACGAGACACAGGAAAATATAAAGAAAATTAAATCTGACCTCCCAGAAACAAACACTATTTACATATTGGTATATAATGTTTTAATATTCTTGAGTATATGTGTGAATACATGAGCATGCTTGAGTATAGCCTCAAACTTGCACACAAAAATACTATTTAATCTATATTTGGGAAAAGGCAATCTCTTGAGTATAGTCTTTGACCCCACTGGTCCTCGTTAAGAATGGACGTTGGGCCTGGAACACTTCCTTGCCAAGAAAGAGATAAAGAGCCCTCACAGCCTGTGCTGTGCTGATCACCTTGTGTGGGCATAGCCTTCCCTACTGTGAGCTGGATGGATATATGCCCCTTTGTTCTGCTTCAGTGTCACATCATATTGCACGTGGCTAACCCCACTGGGAGGAGACAGGTCAAGAAGGGTGCGTGTAGGTAAACTGCCCACATCAGCTGCCTGGAGAGACCCACTGGCCTTGGGGGACTGATGTTCACCACTGAAGCTGATCTTGCTTCCTCTCTTCTCTCTGTAATTAAAGCGTTGTTCTAGCCAGTGCTCCACAGCATTGTATTTTCCATCAACTCCAATAGCAAGACGTAATGGGCAAAAGTGTTTGAACTTCTATTCCTGGTGGCTGGCACAGTGATTATCTTTGCTATCTTCTCTGTAGTTAGGAGTCCGCCCCTGGCAATGAAAACTGGTGCAGACAGCATTGTATGCTCAACACTATATACCACAGGTAGTGGTAGCTAATGCTTCCTTGCCCCCATAAGATCTAAACAACATTGCCTCAAACCTTAAATCCACACCCTGTAGATGAGCCTTTTATAGAACCCTCCCTGGAGTTCCCAGTTGTTCTCCTGAGTCCCTCTGCCTCCAGCCCCCAGCATTTATACATTCTTTTCCAGGACTCGTATTAAACTCAGACCATTCTTTGATTTCCACAAAATCAAAGGCCCACTTTACATAAGCATCTGGGAGTAGAGTAGACATTACTGAAGATTTAGCAAAAAGGCAAAAAAGAAAAAAAAAGTTTACATCATAGTAATACCAACATTTAAATCACACATCAGACATCTAAGTTCCCAAATGGACCTTTGGTAAACCCGCTGCTGGGGAATTTGCACCAGCCCTGAATTGTGAGCAATCCCTTTCCCGCAACTCTCTGGACCCTGCGTCTTCCTCACTCCCTTCACTTTATCTACTCCTATGATGCCATGCAGGGCACATGAAATAGGTCTTGATTCCTCAGTTCTCTGCATTCATACCACCAGTTCTCATTTTCTAACCTAAATGTTCTCACACTTTCCAAACACGACAACTGATACGAATTATGAGTACATGTTAATTTCATATATAGGTTAGATTAATATCACATCATGTCATAATTAGAGACCCACATATCATTTTCAATGACTGTAGTATTCCACAATTATTTATTTAACCAGTCACTTATAATAGCTGTATAATTTGTTTTCATAAATCCGTCCCTACTTCAATGAATGCCTTTGCAAAAATACTGCATGTATTCTCTTAGGTTATTTGGAAAGTAGATGAAAATTCTTACTTGGTAAATCCTTGTCCTAAAATAGAGTAGACAGAAGTTTATTCCTCGAAGTAAAATTATCCAGTCACTTCTGCACACTGATTTTAAAATGAACACCTTCCTCCTCCCTCTCCCCAATTTAAGTCTGTTTATTGAATCCCAAGGTCAGACCAACCAGCTGTGAAGTTATGACCAGACATCAAGTTTTTACCTGATGTAACAATACTACCTAAGACTACCAATATTTTCCTTGAAACATTGTTGATGCATATTTCTACAACTCTTCAATTTATTTTTTTCTTTGAAAATGTGAAACTTTAATAATACAAACATTTAAATATCAACCATTAAATTTGTTCAAATGACATGGAACTGCTTCTACTCAGAATGACAATTAATCTTTAAATTCCAACTATTGTCAATCACTGTGTAATCTAGGCTTGGGTTTTCCAAGGTCTAAGCTGTAAACTTGTCTTTACCCTTTTTCAAAAACAGAACTTTCAGGGCCAAGCTTAGCATTTTTATTAAATAACCTGAATTAGTCAGAGTTCTCCAGAAAAGTGGAACCAATAGGAAATGGATGGATAAAAGAAAGAAAGAAAGAAAGAAAGAAAGAAAGAAAGAAAGAAAGAAAGAAAACATAGATAGATAGATAGATAGATAGATAGATAGATAGATAAAATATATACAGGACCCTATGTGTATATGATAGATAGATAGATAGATAGATAGATAGATAGATAGATAGATAGATAATACATAGATACATAGAATATATTAGTATATATATAGGACCCTATGTGTATATGATCTTAACTTCTTCAGAACTTATTATAGATCCCATGTCCACTTCTCCATATCCATTTTTGTTATTTGATACGAGTGTTCACTTTTCACATTCCTCTTTAAATACAGAGTACAAATTTAAATTTAGTGAAAACTCATTATGGTTAATAAATACTGATTGTATGTTTCTTTAATTCCAATACAAAAACTTTAGAGAAAGCTAAAGTTTATCAGGTTTAACAAAAGTTTGTTCCTTTCTTCTTCTACATTTTAGGTATCAGTTGAGTTTGACATTAATATTATCCCAGCCAGCCACCCAATTCTTTCTGATTTTGAAACATGCCAATTTCACAAAGATGCTTTGCAGGAAAGCATTGAATCTGTTTTAAATCTTTGCAATATTTGTAAACCAAATGTCTCAAAGAAGTTTGCTCAAAACTGTTTATGTAAATATGATTTTCCGAGTTACCACACCCCAAAAGTCAAAAGAAGCATCCTTTTGCCAATTACTCATAATTAGTTCCAGGATCCACAATAATCTCAAACCTAACATTGCTGAAATTGAATCAATCTCTCCCCTCCTCATCCCATGTTCCTTTGTCTATGAAATTTACCAGTACTTATGTTTGACCAAGACAGAAAACTAGAAATTTCCCTGGATTCTGCCTCTTCCTTATCACCATATTCAATCACACACCAATAAAATACTGATTACAAAAAGCTGGGGTCTGCATTATCTTTTGCCTGTTTTTTAACACTAGCCTCCATGCCTTTAATACTGAAGCACTTTACCCATCCCATTTCTTAACCAATCTCCACCCAGTAGCAAGGGGTATTTAAAAAAAAAAAAAAAAAAAAATCAGAAAAAAAGAACAAATGATGCAGTCAGATCATGCAATTTTATTTAAAATTCTTGAATTGTTCTCCATTTTCCACAGAATCAAGTCCAAGTTCCTCAGTACGGTAACTCCCTTATAACTTAGCCACTATGACATCTTCAGTCACAACATTATAGGGAAATCTGTAATCAAAGATCAGAAATGACTCCTTTATCCTTTCAGACTCTAATATAGTCAACTGAGGGGCACCTAGGTGGGTCGATTAAGCAGCCAACTTCAGCTCAGGTCATGAGTTCCAGCCCAGCATCTGCTGTCAGGGCAGAGCCTACTTCAAATCCCTTCTCTCTCTCTCTGTCCCTCCCCCGCTCTCAAAAATAAAGAAACTTTTAGGGGCGTCTGGGTGGCTCAGTCAGTTAAACTTCCGATTCTTGGTTCAGCTCGGTCATGATCTTGTGAGTTGGAGTCTCACATCAGGCCCTGTGCTGACAGTGTGGAGCCTACATGGATTCTCCCTCTCCCACTCTCTCTCTGCCCCTCCCCTGCTCATGCTCTCTCCCTCTCCCTCTCTCTCAAAATAAATAAATGAACTTTAAAAATAAGCAAATAAACACTTAAAAAAAATAAGTCAATTGATCCCATTTATTTATAAAACCTTTAAATGTGTGTATCAGTATAACAATTTGCCAAGCAAGCCCCTTTTATTTTACATGCAAGATAGCCTTAAGCCATGGGTTTCATGTTACTGCTTTCTCAGCCTATTTACTCAGTAATGTGTCTTTCCTTAAATTATTTCAAAAATCAAAAGTGAAATTATTATCCCTTCTTGCATCACCTTCAAAGAGATGGACCAAGAATGTAGGTTCACAACTGCCGAGTTTCCCCGTGTGGGATCTGAAACTGGCCCTGCACAGAGAGGGCAAAGAGAGAATGAGGAAAGAGACAGGCTACTCCACTCTGGGAGGGGGTAGTTTAACAAGCGAGGAAACTTACTTTCTAGGCTTCTCTTCAACAGCTACAGGACAAGTAGATATTCACACCTGCCCACCAGAATCTTAAAAGTTAACACACAGGCCTTAACTGGATTCAGTCCTGTCTACACGATGCAGATGTTCTCAACAGCATATGGCTCTCTGAAGCCTGAGTCCTTGCAAAGGGCACACACTACTGAAGTGGTAGGCAGACACAGAGTCCACGGACAGGGAGTGGGGAGCAGCCTCAGATTGTCTGGATCCAGCTCCAATGGCTGCACTAATGCTTCCCTGAAACTCGATTTTAAACTAACTAACCTTTTTCCTTGCCGCTTCTGCAAGCTCCCCTCCTTTCTTAGCCTTTTGTTTCAGGAACCTGTACCACCCTGAAGACAAGACAAAGGAGGCTGGCAGCGTGTCCACAATTCCTGTCAAAACCAGCTAGGTCCTGTATTTCCCTATAACCCCCCCCCCCCCTTCCTCCAGGTGCGCTTGCAGTTTTGAAGGCCATAGCCTGCTGGGAGCTCCTCTGCCCAGCAAAGCAGTCAAGCTATTAATCTTCATTTTCCCAAGCTCTGTCTTTGTGTTATGTTTTGGCTCCGAAGCATGGAGGTCAGTTTTCAACAACAATTCTTCACCTGGGTATTGCCCTCCAAAACGTCTTAAATGATCTTCTCCCTGTGATTTTCCAATTCTCTTGAGCAGGTAGGTCTCCAATGAGAGAGTGTTGTGTGAATGGAGGTCTCTGTCCATGGATTCCCGAGAGATTTATGTGGGGATCCACACTCAGAATAAAGACACCCAGAAGGAAAGTAGCAAGCACAACACAGTTTATTAAAGCCAAAATACATTCTCCAGGTGGGAGAGCTGGCAGGTTCCCCCAGGGAACCAGCCCCTAGGTTGTTTTGCGGATTGGATATGATTGGGTCTCTCCAGGCTGGGAGGAGCAGTGACATACAGTGGCGTGGTCTCCAGTGGAGGCTGCTTTCAGTCACTTGGGTGACTCCCCCCTCACTTTGGGAGGGACACTTTTTGACTCTACAAGATTTACACCTACCCTTCAGGCAGGCTTTCTCTATGGCGGGGCTATCCCTACAATGCAAATGTATTATAATGAGTCTAGGGGTTACCCTGCAGGGAAGAGGTGGAGGAGGGAAGGGAGCCCAAGCTTCCCTCTTGTGGCTCTTGGTCTGTCAGCCCCAGAGTCTTGGAAGGCACAAGGTCAGGATGTTGAACTCCTGACCAGGAGTAGCTTGGTCAGAAGACTTAAAATGTAGCTTTTTTTTTTTTTTTTTTTTTTTATTACCTTCTCACCTCCAGCTCAGGTTTTTATCATTCCCCTTCAAGGACTCGGGGCTCTGCCTCAGGGCGTTCCTTCCACTGCTTTGGTCTAGCTTCTACCTACCAGGCATGTGGCCCCAGAACTTGGGTGTAAAAAAACAATTTCTTTGAGGTTCTCTCAGGGAAGAATTATTAAATTAGAATTATTAAATCCTGTTTATAAAAACATTGAATTTACACTTGAGAATTAGAGAGAGAGAGAGAGAGAAATTGTTGATAATTGAGAAACTTTTATAGCAAGTTGATAGAGTATTTTATGCCTGTTGAACAAAATTTTTTAAGTGGAGGACTATATTTAAATTTTCTTCTAATTAATTTATATTGTATTTTACAAAAGTATCAGCCCATGACATTTTTTTTTAAAGGCCGGGGGAGTGTGTGGAGGGATGGGGGTAAAAGATCTGGACTTCACCAAAGACAGTTTGAGAAGCTCAGTTCTAGCATACTTTTTACCCTCCCCAACTCACCAAACACCTAGTCTGGCTTTATGTCTACCCAATTGTCATTAGCATTTGTTTCAATCTACTGATAAACTTCTGCAGGTGAATGCAATCCCATTATACATCTTAGTAGGTGCTATGAATTGTAAATGGAATCCAATCCTGATCTCCAGGTATATAGCCCATCTCACAAGGGCTAATCAGTGTTGTTCAATTTGTAACTCTAGCCCTGAGAAGCAATAGTCATCACAAATAACGGGATTAGGGGATCTATTCTTGAAAAGAAAAAAAAAAAAAGTTAAAGTTCTTTTCATTCTAAATGACTGCTGAGCGATGTCAATCTCACCCACTCAACTATTTTTCCATACTGCTACCGCCTTTTGTCTCTACTGCTCCCTTTTCTGGCTTTATTCTCAGGTAGCTAAACCTCTCAATTAGGGTAAAGACAATTTTTATTCTTACTAAATCTTTCGGGGGAGGCTTCCAAGATGGCAACATAGGAAGCCTCTGAATGTCCCTCCTTTCAGGGATACACCAGATACATTGCTACACAGGGATCAATTTCCTCCAGAGAAATCCAGAAACTAGTTGAGGGCTCGTACACATCAGGGACTGGGAAAATACATCAAAATGGGTAGGAAAGACTGAAATCCACGTTCACCACAAGCCCCTGACACAGTGCCTTACAGTCAGAAGAGAACCCCAACTCCCAGCTTGTCCCTAAGGAGCAAAGGGTTTGCACTCCACATACAGTGCCCTCAACTTTTAAGGTTATCTCTAAGACACAGGCTCCAAATCTTCTAACTCTGACAGTATTCGCAAGTTTCACGGGACCTGGGACCGTAGTAACAAAGTAGCATTTGTGAAACAGGCCTGTGAGCAGTCACCCTGCTATCCCCCCAGACACAGGGAGGAGGGACAAAACCTTCCTCTGCCACTTGTTCCCTGAAGGGAGTTTGACCGAAGCATACCGAAGCAGCAGCTGCTGCAGGGCTGACTGCTGATTAGCCTGCACCCACGTGTGGACTAGGGATCCTCTCTGAGGCCCAGAAGAGCAGGTGAGCACTTCCCCCATCTTCTTTCTGGCTCACTCCAAGGATAAAACCAAGTCACCAGCTTCATCCTAGAAGGAAAGAGCTTGCCCACACATCTAGAGCCCCAGCTTTGATAGCTGCCACCCTAGGGATGGGCCCCAACTGTGACAGCCAACAGGGCTTGCATTCATGAGTCCCACAGGACTACAGGACACAAAGAGGCAGTTGTTAGATATATGAGCATTCCTCCCAGCTACCTCTTCCAGCACAAAGAGAGCGGGCAAAAACACCCATCTCCCAGTTTTTCCCTGGAAAGGGTTTGACTACATATTCTCCCAGCGGCTGCCTGAGGGCCAGTGGGCACTAAGCTGCTTTCTCCCTCTGCTCACTCCAACAGTAAAACCCAGTCTCCTGCTTCTCCCTGGAAGAAGATGGATGGAACGAACATTTATAAATGGAAAGAATCGGCGTGCCTGGGTGGCTCAGTTGGTCAAACATCTGACTTCAGCTCAGGTAATGATCTCCTGGTTCGTGAGTTTGAGTCCCACATGGGGTGAGCACCAGCCCTGCTTTGGGTGAGCACAAGCCCCACTTCAAGTAAAAACACTTCTCTCTCTCTCTCAGTCTGTCTCTCTCTGGCTCTCGCTCTCACTCTTGCTCTCGCTCTCTCTCTGCCCCTTGCTCACTTGCGCCCTCTCTCTCAAAAAAATAAAAAAAAATAAATGAAAATCATTACAAAATACATATTGGCTATACAACGTAACAGAATAATGAAATAATGTAGTTATAACAAATACATTGCTTTTGACTAAAAAAATAAAACTGTCTTTTTAAATGAATAGTATCAACATCTTGAAGTTCTATAGCGATCTGTTGCATGCCTTAATTTTAATTAAAAAAATGAATAGAATAATCGAAACAAAGAATCAACATTAATCTTTAAATCAAAAGGATTTACAATGAGATTATAATTAATTACATGCCAAAAAATATCTTATTGAATAGGGTGGTGACCTCAGTTACTTTGTTTAATCACTAGAACAATTCAATCTCCAAATAAGAATTTGGATTGATTCCAAATATATCCAATTAAGATTATCAATTCACTAAGAACAGTGACAATAAACCTCAAAAATAAACTCTTTAAAACTTTTCTTTTTGATTAATGTATCTGCTCCAATTTTTATTAGTACTTAGGTCCTTGAGGAAAACCATCTTGGCAGGAGGACTCTGCTGTCCCCAGAATGCCTGGGGGCAAACATTTACATAAATAATTGTGTTGATTTTCTATTCTATTACTGAGTACATCAGTCGTCACCCATTAGACCCATTTACAACAGACCAAAGTCAAAAAATGCTGTTCTTGTTATATTGAATACATTCTGGAAAGTGACAGATTTTAACAGATTTTTCTCCTATGGATTTAGAAAAAGGATTTAGAACTTTTATATTTACCAACATGCATGGTTACATGTTTCTAATTCAGACAGTGTTTATCTCTCAGGTTCCACAACAAAACCGTGAGTGGTCTAGACAATACTTGTATTGCCAACTGTTATAATTCCTTTCTCTGAATACCTACAGGACAATTACATAGAGATGATTCAGAACGTGAAATCGTTCCTGGTATCTTATATATGAAAATGTGTTTTCATTTACCACATTTAGCAACTTTCCACTTAACATTTTAGTGACCTTGAAACTATGCGAAGACATTTTATTTTCTCAAATGTCTATCTTTTTTCACATGAAATGACAAGTGCTTCCTTAGTATTCTAATTGCTACAAAATGCTGAATCCACTAAGAACGTTTCCAAGGAACTCCTTTCAATGAACTTCAGGAGGAAAACTAAAACAAGCCTTCTCTAAACAAGACTGGGGGGAAGGAAGCCAGTTTATTCTCCTTACCTTTTGTACTTGTGGATACATATTGTATACCTTTGGATATGCGCCTGCTTTTTGTAAATCATAATGTCCATAACTAGTCAGAAAGTGAATATTTCTTGAGATCCCCCAATGCACAGCACCGTCTCAAGATGCACTGACATTCAGCTTCTCCCCAGAATTCTGCCAAAATCTTCTCTTTGACTTTAGCTTCAGCCTTGATCTTTGGACCATCATAGAGCTAAAGAACTACTGGCCTTCCTGAAGTTGTGCATAATCAATGACAGGTACTTGATAAGTTACCAACATATCTAATCAGTATAACGATGTCAGTAATATAAATAAGACGTGCCATTCAGATTTATCGTCATGCTCTGAAAATTTACATTCAAATATAGATAAAAGCATATTAGGTATAACCTGAACAAAAAAATTTTATGTGCCCTATGTGTTGAAATTCTGCCACTCAGCTGAACTACAATCCATTATTATTACCAAAATTAATTGCAGAAATAATAAGCAGTGTTAACAGATGATAAATTTGTTTTAAAGGGGTTAAGAAATATCCGATGTTTGAATAAAAATAAACTGAGAGGTACATCAGTATTAGGAGAGAGTCCCTTAATGAGATACATTTAGGAAAAATGCATTCTTTTAGAGACAAGATATGCTTATAATATATAAATAATAATACAAAGATCATTAGTAAAGATTAGAATAACATTGCGTTAGTCTGACTTTGATCATATAAAGGGAGTCACTATAAGAATATGAAAATAACGAGTGTGATACAGGAGCGATGGTTTATATGAATCAAGTAGGAGCTGGGAAATAAAGGTCTACCAACATGAAGCCAAGAGATCAAGAGCAGTTACTAACGAGGTCAGCTTGGAGCACGGGTGTATGGAGAAGCTGCAGCTTGCAGGGAATTTTGAGAAACCACTGTCACTGGGACCACAAGTGATAGCTCCTAACTCAGTCTACAGAGTCACCATGGCTTAACACCACGATTTCTCAAGAACGGGGCTCCCCCTCACCTTCATCTTCCACACAAATTACTCTCAACAGGAAACTCTAACCAGAACCTTACAACAAAGAAGATTCGGAAAAGTTTGGTTCTCAGACTAAGGTGGGAGGGTCTTGGTTCCAGGGGAAGAACGGACAACCCACCACTATCACACTCCAATCATAGGAGAATCGGTTATAGTGTAAGCAGTTAAAACATGAAAGAAAATAACCTATAAGTTATATTTAGTTACCAGTTACCTAATCCCATAGAAGTTGTAAAACTTTCAAGACAAAGATTCTGCCAAGGAATTTTCATAGTTTATGAGGATAAATTAAAATCAGAATATCAATTTTGCCACATGTACATTTTACAAAGAGGAAAGTATCCCAAATCCTACATAACAACTCTCAGAATACATCATCTACCAGCTAGACATAATGAAGAATATAAGCATAAACAAAAGGAGAAAGGGTTAAAGAAAAATAGTTTTCCCAGGGCACATAGGTGGCTCAGTCAGTTGAGTGTCTGACTTTTGATTTTGGCTCAGGTCATGATCTCATGGGTTCATGAGATGGAGCCCTGCATCATGGAGCCTGCTTGGGATTCTCTCTCTCTGTCTCTTTCTGCCCCACCCCTGCTGGCTTTCTCTCTCTCTCTCAAAAATAAATAAATAAACATTAAAAAAAGAAAAATAGGTTTCCCAAATTACATTTTGTTCTCACTAATCAAAACTCAAAATCATAATTTTATAAGAATGCTTTAAGATTTGTCTATGAGGTTAAAAATTAACCCAAAACTAATTCCAATGATTGTTATACACTTATTGAAGGAAAAGGCTATTTTAAGATTTGTCCCAAGTTCATTTTAAAAAATGTAACTAAAAACATTTTCCTGAGTTATATTCTGCTGAATATAAAATTACTAATGATATTACTAAATATGTCAGTTGAAAGCAACTATGCATTAAGTACCTCAAACATGTGGCCAGAGTGACTAAATGGGCATCCGGTAGCTGAGGAGTTAGAGAAATTACCATTCCAGATCCACAGTGTCAAACTTTTTTTTTTTTTTTTTTTTTTTTTTAAGATTCTATTCTTTAAGTAATCTCTACACCCAATGTGGGGCTTCAACTTAACAACTCTGAGATCAAAACTCTCATGCTCTACCCACTAAGTCAGCCAGGGACCCCCCACAATGTCAAATGTTTAATATTTGACTCCACAAAATTCTAATAATCATGATATAAAATAATTTTTAGATAAAATTTTAGATCTAGTCTTATATTTCATAAGTTCATTCTATTGTGGTGATATTTGCATTTGGCCTTGGCTTTGGGTAATTATTGATGTAATCACTCAATCATTGAGCATGTGACAAAAAAAAAAAATTGCCTTTTACATTGTATCTCTAAAATCATATCAACACAGCTCAATTAGATTTTTTTGGTGTTTTATGTAGATATAAATGTCCTACACTCTTTTTGAAACAGAATTATTTCTTTAAGGCCACTACCTTCATAACACCTTGCCCTTGATCACACAGCCAGAACTTCCTACTTTCTGAATTCTCTTTTGTTGTAATTATTTATGCCTATCATCTCATCTCTCCTACTAATCTGATGGTGATTCAATGGCAAGAACATCTGCTTTTTTTCTTTTTTTCATCCCCAACAGGAGTCATGAATCAGCAACTTCCATGGCAAATTCACTCTGCAAATACATTTGGTGTGGTTGACACATTGCATTTGCGTGCATGCACACATATGTGTATGCGTGTTCGTGTTCCCCACAGAGTTGTTCTTTATGTATATTCAAGGAATTGTGTAACCATCATCATGATCTAATTTTAGAAAAATTTCATCACACCAAAAAACAAAAAACCAAAACCCCACAAAAAACAAAAACAAAAAACTGCACCCATCAACAGATACCCTCCACCCCTGCTGTTTGCCGTAGGCAAACATCAATCTGTTTTCAATCTCTGTAGATTTGACTATGCTGGCTATTTCATAAAATGGAATTCTACCATACGGGTTTATCTGTTACTGACTTCTTTCATTGAGCATAATGTTTTCAAGATCCACCCATGTTGTATCATACTTCAGTACTTTACTATTTTATATTGCAAAATAATATTCTGCGTATTGATAGACCACATTTTATTTATTCATCAGTTAATGGACATTTGGGCTATTTCTACCTTTTGGCTATTATCAATAATGTTGCTATGAACATTTGTATACAAATTCTTGTCTGGACATAAGTTTTCATTTCTCTTGGATATGTACCTAAGAGTGAAACAGCTGAGTCATATGGTAAGTCTATCTTAACCTTTGGAGAAACTGCCAGACTGTTTTACAAAGTGATTGCACCATTTTACATTCCCACTACCAGTGTATGAGGGGTCCAATTTCTCCAAGCCTTCACCAACTTTTGCTATGTCTGACTTTTTTTTTTTTTTTTTTAATTCTAGCTATCCTAGTATGTGTGAAATGGTATCTCACTGTAATTTTGATTTTCGTCTCTCTAGTGATTAATAATGTTAAGCATTTTTGTGGTTATTAGCCATTTGTGTATTTTCTTTGGAAAAAATGTCTATTCCAGTTCTTTGTCTGATTTTTAATTGGATTTTCTTTTTTTTTTTTTTTTATTAACGTTTATTTATTTTTGAGACAGAGAGAGAGCATGAACGGGGGAGGGGCAGAGAGAGAGGGAGACACAGAATCGGAAGCAGGCTCGAGGCTCTGAGCCATCAGCCCAGAGCCAGACCCGGGGCTCGAACTCACAGACCGCGAGATCGTGACCTGAGCTGAAGTCGGATGCTTAACCGAGCCACCCAGGCGCCCCGGATTTTCTATCTTTTTTAATGCTAAGTTGTAACAATTCTGCATATATTTTGGATACATGGTCCTTACTAGATACATGATTTGAAACTATTTTCTCCTATTCTGTGGGTTGTCCTTTAATTTTCTTGGTATTGTTGGCAACACATTTTTTTTTTTTTTTTAATTTTGATGAGGTTCAATGTATCTATGTTTTTCTTTTGTCATTTATGCTTTTGGTGTCATGCCTAAGAAAATATTGCCTAACCCAAGGCCACAAAGATTTACTCCCATATTTCCTCCTAAGGGTTTTAAAAGTTTTAACTCTTTCATTTAGGTCTATGATCCATTTAGAGTTAATTTTTGTATATTATGTGAGACAGGAGTTTAATGCCCTTCTTTTGCATGTAAATATCCAGTTAGTTGTCCCCAGCTTCATTTGTTGAAAGATTACTCTTTCCCTATTGAATCGTCTTGGCACCTTTGTCAAAAATCAGTTGACCAAAACGTGAGGGTTTATTTCTGTACTTATGCCAGAACGACACTGTCCTGAGTACATACCTTTGTAGTAGGTTTTGAAATCAGAAATGGGTGTCCTCAAACTTTGTCATACTTTTTCAAGATTGTTTGGGTTATTCTGGATACTTTGTATTAACACAGGAATTTTAAGATTAACTTGTCATGTCTGCAGAGAAGTCAGCTGGAATCTGGGGAGGATTACCGTCTTAGAATATTAAATCTTCCAGTACATTAGCATGTGGTATCTTTGCATTCTTTAGGACTTCTTTTCTTCCTTTCAATGATGTTTTTTAGTTCTCCTGTGTAAGTCTTGAATTTCTTTTGTTAAATTTATTTATACACATTTATTCTTTCAGATGGTATTGTAAACAGAATCATTTTCTTAATTTCATTTTCAGATTGTCCATTACGAATGTATATAAATACAATTGATTTTTGTGTATTGATTTGGCATTCTGTAACTTTGCTGGAGACTCATTTATTAGTCTTAATAGTTTTATTTTTAGTAGATTCCTTAGGACTTTCGATATAAAAGATTAGGGTAACATTTGCAAACAGAGATAGCTTTACTTCTTTCCAATCTGGCTGAATTTTATTTCTTTTCCTTGCCTACTTACCCTGGCTCAAACCACCAATATAATGTTACCCCTCCCCAGTGCTCTTGTGTGCTTACACTCTCTCTCTCTCTCTCTCTCAAAATAAGTAACAGTTGTACCTGTTAGAATAGTGCATTACCTCAAACGAGTGAAGAAAATTCCCAATAAGTGAAACGTATTTACAGGAGGGAAAAAAGAGAAATTTTCAGAAAGTAAAACAAGGGGTCCCTGGGTAGCTCAACTTGATTTTGGCTCAGGTCATGATCTCACAGTTCATGAGTTCAAGCCCCACATCCGGCTCTGCGTTGCTGGTGCAAAGCCTACTTGGGATTCTCTCTCCTTCTCTCTCTGTCCCTCCCTCATGCACTTGCTCTTTCTCTCTCTCTCAAAAATAAATAAACTTAAAAAAAAAAAAGTAAAACAATCTAGCAGTCACTGAAAATTTTCTCCCGTCTTTAAAAAAAAGGAAAAATCCAAAACTTTGAAGGTAATTTTTTTTCCCCCTTTGGAAAAAGAAATTAGTTCCTAGCCCCTACCCCTGGCCTAAGGAAGTGAAGCTGCCACTACCTAACATTTCTATTGTTTCACTAAAAGGTAGATAAAAGTGTAACAAGGCTTCTATAAGAAGGTGGATTAGAGGTTGGGGAGAGGCAGAGCTCACCCAGCTAATTCCCCAAGGACAAACATGGCCTGAGGGAGTCCAGAGGACCTGGCCCTTAGACTCTCAGGCAGAGTCCTGCTCCATCTCTTCTATATAGCCACTGTCCCCTTGAAAACTGAGAAGGGGATACAGTGGAGGTGGGACATTTCAAAGACGGTCTTAGCTCTGCCCCCACCCCCACCCACCCCCACCCACCCCCACCCACCCCCACCCCGGGCTACCTGACTTTGTAGTTGAGTAGTGAGTTCTAGGCCAAACTCCAGATTTCACCTCCAGCCAACACCCTCTGGTAAAAGAAAAGAGGAAATTCCTTTCCTCACCCTTTGGTCCAACAAAGCCATAGTAGAAGAGAGAGGGCCAAGCCAGCGGGAAAGAAGGAAAGCGTTGAACCCTAGGGCAAGGAAGCCAGAAAGGGAGGACCTGAGGCCCACCCAGCCCAACTAATATGAGTGGGGGATCCTGTCAGGACTGCCTAATCCCTACAGACAAACTTTTAGTGGCACAAGCCTTAATCATGTCTCCTCCAGGCTGGAATTCACACCTCCATGCAGGAATTCCTGCCCTTGGTTCTAATCTTATTGTAAGGACTGAGGGAGTTAATCCATTTACACCAGGACCATCCATCCCCTGTGGTGATTCAAAACATAAGGCTCTGAAGGAGCTTCTAGCTATTTCATTAAAGGAGAGGAAAAAAAAAATCTTTCTTTTCTTTTTTCCTGTGAGTCCAGATTCAACCGTATTAGGGTGCCAGAAATGGCTCCATCACCCTGTGCACCAAGTAGGTACAGAAGCTCAAGGACAACTGGGGCATTTGCCCTCGGTCTCTAAGTCTGTATTTAGCCATTACCCACTCCCTCTCCTGCACCTGGTCAGAGAAGCCTTATGCAACCAGAGGAAAGAAACTGAAGTCTTCAACTGATGTTCCTCTAAGTCTAAATACAAGAGGAATCTTTTGTATCTAAACCATCAAGATATTTGAAAGGGAAATTGCTTTTATGTCCCCTGGCATTGGTACAGATTTTATTTTTTTTTTCAATCCTCCTATAATTACTGTGTCAGGCTGTGCTGTTTTCCTTCTACTAGTTTTCAACAAATAGGCAAACAGTTGCATAGTTTCAATGTCAAAGCTACTAGGATTTCCTCATAAACACTTCAGGGGAAAGAAGTGTTTCTTCAGGGGAAAGGAGATCCCCCACCCCTAGATGAGAGGTGGGAGGAGGAGACAGTTGACTCCAGGCCCCAGCTTCTTTTGTCAATCAGGAGGCTCAAGCTGTCCCTTTGGGGCTCTGTGAGGTGGTCAGAGAGCACTGCTGGATCCTACTTTTGGCAGGGGGTAATCTGGGGTGGGAGGAAGGGAAGGCACCCTTGAGAAGTATCCGATGCCTCTCCTCACCATTTTACCATTTGAGTAGACCCTTGCTGGTAAGATTTCAAGTGAATACAGTTTTCTTAAACAAGCTACTAGGACAATTCTCATATTGCCTTTACTGTCCAGTTTCCCAAACATGTGTTTGAAATTATCATTTCATTCCATAGGGACAGGACAAATTGTTCACTGTAGATTAGATACTTGAAACACATTTGTTTTACCTGAGTCACATCTTTATGGAAATTTTCCCAGGACTGAATTTGCAAGAAACCATGACTGGCATTTATCATAGTTATTAAGCATAATGAAATCCAAACCGATATGAATTCATCTCCTACATCAGCCTCTGAAGGTCCAGGTTGTGAATACTGCTTAGAGCTGCAACCCAATTACTATCCAAGATTCCAGTTGAGGGAAGTCAGTTAAGTTTATCTCAAAGTCTTATAAGTTCAATTGGTCAGTTTCTGCTTCATTTAAAATATCGCCAAAACCATTTAATTTTAAGTCCTTAAAGATTTTACTTTCAAGAAAAGAAAATGATCAGTGCTATATTTAATGAAAAATATTGTCATTCCAAAACATGTTACAGAATTATATTTCAGATGGAGAACTGGATGAAAACGGTCAAAAGGTACAAACTTCCAGTTTTGTTTTTTTTTTAATGTGTATTTATTTTTGAGAGACAGAGCGTGAGTTGGGAAGGGGCAGAGAGAGGGAGACACAGAATCCGAAGCAGGCTCCAGGCTCTGAGCTGTCAGCACAGAACCCAACGTGGGGCTCAAACTCACAAACCGCAAGATCATGACCTGAGCTGAAGTCAGACACTTAACTGAGCCACCCAGACGCCCCCAAACTTCCAGTTGTAAGACAAAGTACTAGATGTAATGTACGTGATGACTAGAATTACCACTACTTTATGATATATTTAAAAGTTGTTAGGAAGAGTACATCCTAAGAGTTCTCATCACAAGAGAAAAACCTCTTCTGTTTTGTAACTATAATGAAACAATGGATATTAACTGAACTTATTGTGGTAACCATTTCATAACATATGTAAGTGAAATCATTATGCTGTATACCTTAAACATATACAGTTCTGTATATCAAGTATATGTCAATAAAAATGGGGGATGTGGGGGAAGAATTATATTTCACTATTTAAGCAAAACCCTATAAAGGAATGGAAACCCCAAATTCTGAGCCTAGCCAAAACTAGATACACTCTAAAGCAGGGTTTCTTCTTGACATTGCATTATTGACATTTGGGGCCAAATGATTCTGTGTTGTGAGGGGCTGCCTGTGCACCATAGATGGTTAGCAGCATCATGGCCTCTACCTAGGGATGCTAATTACATCCCCTGTCCAGTGTGACAATAAGAAATACCTCCAAACATTGGCAAATGCCCATGAAGGGTCAGAATCACCCACAATGGAGACCTCTGTCTAAAGAAAGAATAATACCAAGATTATCTCCGGGTAGAAGTCAGATCATATGTATGAATGATATTCCAGTTAAAAGGCCTAACCTGCAATAAATCCTACAGCAGGCACATCCAACAGAGATGGGTCATTTGTCGAGTCTGGACTGTCCCTCCCAAGTCTAACTTCATCTTCCATGAACTACCCCAGGGTGGTACAAACTTAGGAAGAGGATGTCATTCCAGATCCTCTCCTCCAAGGGAATCAACAGACCTCAGGAAAGGTAGGGAATATTGACCAAGATAAGTACACTTGTTTCGTCTGATGGATAAAAGCTCTTCTCCAGACCAGAGGTTGTTCTCACCCTTAGCGTTCGTGGGCAAAAAAAGTGCATATTCATTATGTGACCTAAAACTGGATACCCACACTTTGAATCTTTTTCATCATCCTACAGATATAGTTATTCACAGTGGTTTTTTTTGTTTGTTTGTTTTTGTTTTGTTTTTTTTAGGTATCCTACACTGTACAACGTGCTCACAGCCACAAGGTAAGACATCAAAAAATTGTCACTACCTGGAAGGAGCTAATGAGCAACAGATGAACTAGTCTGGTTTCCTTTCAGCACCACAGAAGCTAACTTCCATCTTCCACGGCCCTTCTGTGGCAGATCCTGGCCTCACCCAGGGGAGCATATATATTCCCATGGCAGTTGTCTGTTTACTTGGAAAGGCGAAGTTTGTTTTTCCAACATCTAAGTCTTGCTTGAATTGACCCCACAGGTCCCTTAATCCCACTAAGCTATTCTGATCATGTGCTTATTTCAACTCTTGTCACCGCTAATGAGTGATTCCCTCCCTTCGCACCAATTTTTTGGTTCATGTTCTTGTGTAACAGTGAGCGTAGAGAGCTTAAGAAAAGTTATAAAAGGAAATGTTCACAATATTCAGAATTGAGTCTTAGATTGCAAATTCCCATTTTGAACAGTTAAATATTAGAAGTACTGTGTTGAAAAGGATTCTCTGATGGAATGAAACACGGGTTAGGTTTCTGACATGTACAGAATGCTATGGGAGCTCAGATGAAGGAGTTCTTATCTCTGCAGAAGACGTAAGGGATGGTCTTCTAAAAATACAACATTTCATAAAGTTCCAGTTCCCTATTTGTGACCGGAGAACATTCCAGGCAGGAGGAAATACATTTGCAAAAAGTTCCAGCAAGTTCCAGCAGTAATTCAAGGCATGTGGGTTGGGTTTAGAGGCAGGCTGAAAATATTGTGGAAAATAGGGCTGGAAAGTTAGAAGTTAAAACAGAGATAATCCAGACTTTTTGTATGTGTCACTCTGGCAGCAAGCAGTGTCAAGAATAAACTGGAGAGATTTTTTTTTGTTTGTTTGTTTGTTTGTTTTCCTGTAATGACCATGTCACTCACCTTAAAGAGAGTAATGCCTTGGGAGAACATTGCAACAGACTCAGAAGCTAATCAGATTTCAACCCCATCTAAATTGATATAATTTCTCATTTACATAGAAAAGAGATAACTAAACAAAACCAGCTCTAATGGCAAGAACTGAGTGTGAGGGTGGTGCTAATTACGAACATGATGGAGATCACGGGTAAGATTTATTAGGACTCTCACTAGATGCCATCGCTGACTCTCAGCACCTGACCTGGGCACTAGTGTCATCTCATCCTTATGTGGCATACTGCAAAAAGACCACAAATTCCGCCCATCCTTGAACTGTGTTCCTCTGTGATATGAATTTCCGCTCTTCCTATCAAGGGGTGGAGCCTATATCTCTACCCCTTCAATCTGGGCTTGACCGTGTGATTTGCTTTGGTCCAGAACATTAGCAAACATGATGTGAGCGCAGCCTTGAAAACAGACCTGCTCTTTTTTGCTGCCCTGACAGCACCACGTGAGGAAGCACGAGTTAGCCTGTTGGACGGTGAGCCACACATTGCCCATCTGGCAGATGGTATCCACCCATCTGGCCAACCTGAGGTGAGGCCTCCCCAGACCAACTAGCCTGCCAACCACTGACGTGTAAATAAAACCATCCTAAACAACCCTTCGCTAGCCAGTCTCTCCAGATCAGAAAGATCTCTGAAGCCAATCCACAGGGTTATAGAAATAATAACTGTTTATTGTATTGAGTCACTATGTTTGGGTGGTTTGTTACATACCAAAAGCTTACTAACAGACCTCAGTGCGATCTTAGGAGATGGATACTAATATTATTTCCAAAATGGGAGGGGGGGGGGAAATGAGACATTTAAGACTTGTCCATAGTTACAGAGCTAACTGATAAAGATCAGGATTTGAACCCAGCTTCTAGATTGGTGCTTCCTTTTGGAGGGGCCGGGGTGTGTTTTGGTGTTTTGTCTGCTTAGCTAGAAGAATCTGCATAGTGTTTTTTTGATTAAGGAAACTAAGATTTTGCTAATACTTTAAAAGAAAATGAGGGTGGGGAAGACTTATGAGAACAAGAAATCCTGGGGAAAAAATAGTTTACCAGGTTTGTCATCAACGAATACACAGGTTAAAGAGAAGAATGATAATTGTATTTTGCAGTGATTGTCAAAAACAGTAACTCACAGCCTATCAGTCAGCTAGGAGACCTGTAGTCCACAGGGGCTTGTAGGTGGTCTACCTGCTGGCCCACAGACCTACTACTAACATGTATGATATTACAATCAGACATGGATGTACTTATTATATACCTCCATGAAATGTTATCAAAATGCCTCATGGTTTTTATTTCATTCATTCTTTCTTATTTGGTCGTGGCAGGTGAGAGGGATTTATTACCATGCTGCGGTCCCTAGACCCAAAATGTTTGAGACCCACTGCAATCAAGCACACGAAAAGCTCCCCCCAAAAAATCCCAACCTGGTGGAACAGGAAGGTAGAAGTTCGATGATAATTAAAAAGATAGCAGCAGGAATACTGTAACACATAGGCACCACATAGAATGCAGAGTTATACTGTAAAGGTAAAAGGGAGCAAATTTTGATTTATTGAGCTGTAATTCCATTGAGGGTTTCTGGTGACTCCGGCTTCACACTTGTGGTTGTAATATTCCCAGAACCCCTCAATGGAGTGATTTCCTGAAATGCACAGCTGCCTCTTATTTATTTTATTAACTTTACATAAAAACCATGGGAGCACAGCTTTTACGGTATTTGACTATGATTGGCCTTGTCTTTTCAAGTTTGGGATGGAAGGGGGAAAAAACATAAAATGAAATGAGAACACCATTTAAAAACTAAAACTTTCAAAGGAGTGATAACTAGAAAGACTTTTTGCTTGGGGTTATAATTTAACAATGAAATTTCCTCAGACTAATATATGATAATTGATTATATTTCAAAACATCAAAATCCAGATTTGATACCATGAAGGATGGTTGTGTAATATGCAAACGCCAGTCCAAAAGACAGGAAAATTGCTAAACTTCTTGGTTATAACTTTTTTATTAATAAGATGTAAGGCAATGTAATTTGTTGTAGGATCCATTATGATCCATTCTTAAGTTTCTTCAAGTGTCTAGATCTAAAAAGTGTCTAGATCGAAAAAGATCCTTTGAAGGAATCACCGTTATTCAAAACTGTCCTTGCAAAAACTATTATCTTTAAAACATTAGCTATTAGAGTCTGATCCAAGACTCTAGAGCCAAAATAAGACATGAGAATGGAAAAATCAGTTCACTGAGAAAAAAATGTTTTTTTTTTAATGTAAAAATATATAAGTTCACTAAACTAATGACACTTTTTTTTTATGATTTGGGGATAGATTTTTATTTTTTTAATACATTTCTAACAAAACTTTTTTGGATGAGTTATTTAGCCATCCAATATAACTTTAAAATATTAAGTGCAAATAAAGCACGACATAGTGTTAATGCCAAAGCATTTTCTTACTTAACTGAACAAGGGGATGATCAGAAATTCTTCAGAAAGTCCAACATATGGAGCTTATAGCTCTTCAATTATGTCAACATTTATTAGTTAAATAGAAATCACGAATCTTCTTTAAGGAAGTGAGCCCATATGCCTGCAATTAATATTTTTCAGCCCCATAAAAGATACCATAACTTAATTCCCAGTGTCTTTACTTTCAAGGGCTAAAGGCTCACAAATTATGTCACAAGAAACAGCAATGGCTAACCAGAGTTTTGTTGTAATGTATTTTTGTTAGCTGAAGCTAATTGGAGCCAAATGAGTAGAGCAATGTTGTAAAAGCATGTAGAGAAATCCTGAGTCTTTAGGAACTGAAATAAATGAGGATAATCACCAGTGTATGCAGAATACACTGCGTTCAATTAATATAAATAGGATAGCAGTCAGCTGGGAAGTGCCACAGATCATGATGGGTTCTGGTGGGCAGCATATGTCTTATTACACTGTATAAACACAAGCAACATGCCAGAGTGAACCAGATCAAATAACAGGGAATCAGGGAACCAGGGAACCAATTGGAGACCTTCGCAAATTTCTGTGGTTCAATTTTCTGGAGCACGGTCTGGTCTAGATTGTCAATTTGTGTGTGTTGGGTGGAAGGATGTAGGTATGATGCAGAGAAGTTCTCTTTGCAAAGACAAAAAATGTAGTTCAAGCAAGATAAAGCTACTACTGTATTTCAGCCAGGGCAACAATTATTTTTACCCACACTTTGGTTATAATAACCATAAAAATTATTTTAAGTTTGTATCCGATTTTTATAATAAATTTTGATCTAAAATGTAACAATTGCTAAGAAGAATCTCTTGAAATATTGACATTCCATTCTTACAGGATAAAGGTTACAGCTTGAGTGGTGTTAGCATAGTACCTTCTGTCGGATTCTCTTTTCATAATAGACAGTTTTGATAAATTCCCCTTTCAAAATGAAATAACATTAAACTCACAATCTGAAGCTATTTTGAGTATAGCATGTTTCAATTTGTCACACATATCAGAATTATGACTTTTTCTTTCATTTTAAATATTCTAATTTAGAGATGGTAACTCTGTCATCATACTTATGCATGTGTGTTTTAGGTATGGATGTTTTCCAACAGCCACTAAAGTAAAACAAACAAATTTCAAACAAATTCATTTTGTCATCATAAAAGCCATTGTACAGTGAGAATCTTGGATTTACCACCAATTCTGTTACTTATTTTTTTTAAACTTTTTTTCATGTTTATTTTTGAGAGAGAGAGAGAGCAAGAATGGGGAAGGGGCAGAGAGAGAGGGAGACAAAGAATCTGAAGCAGGCTCCATGCTGTCAGAGCAGAGCCCGATGTGGGGCTTGACCTCACAAACCGCGAGATCATGACCTGAGCCAAAATCAAGAGTCTGAGACTTAACAGACTGAGCTACCCAGGTGCCCTTGTGACTTCTTACGTTGCCTTGATTGTCAGCCTCTCTGGGTTTCAGTTTACTCCCCTTAAGATGAGGGACTGGTTTAGATACTGTTTTCTCTGGCTCTAAGAGCCTGTGTAAACTGAGAACCAGTCAAACTGTATGAAACCACTAATAATCCAGACAGACTGACCTTTTGTATTATAATATTTACAGCTAAGAACATTTCTGAGGCTTTTGAAGTTCTAATCATGAGTCATTACAGGAAATTGTGTAGGAATAATAGAACAAGCCAAATTACATACAAATATAGAAAAAATACAAAATACAGGGAAGAAGAAAGAAGAAAATATAAACCAGCCATAATCATAACTCCAAGATAGTAACATCATTAAGATTTTAATGACTAGCAGAGGGAGGACGTTAAAAGAGGGGTGCAGGCAATAGTGGGGGGAAGAATAGGCAGAGGATGAGGATGATAAAGGTCATAAACGATGTAGCTGATATAGATCTGGATATATCTGGCACACGTAGACACAAATGACATAAGATGATACATATATAGCATAGCACTCTCATTTAGAACTTGACTGGACACTAAAGATATTTTTTTAAATGATCAAATATTTTTCAAAAGCAAAATGATTAAGGACCGGTAAATATATGTATGCTATATATAGTTTTATATACATACTTTTTTAAAGTTTATTTTTGAGAGAGAGAGAGAGAGTGTGAGCATGGGAGGGGCAGAGACAGAGGGAGAGAGGGAATCCCAAGCAGGCTCCACTCAGCGAATCATGAAATCGTGACCTGAACTGAAACCAAGAGTCAGAAGCTCAACTGACTGACCCATCCAGGCACCCCTTGAATTGTAATTTTAAAATATATACCCTATAGCTAAAATTTTATATACATCCATAATCCTTAGGCTACATTCCTAGACATAAAAAAAATAGCATGGGAACACTATGCAAAAAATGTTAAGACTTGACAACAGTAAGTCAAGCATTAATTAATTAATACTTTATTAAGAACCTACGGCACAATTAGAATACGGGTATGCTGTCCCTAGCACAAAGGGAAGTGGGAAGTGAGGAAGCCTCTATGTTCTTGTTCTATCTTGACCTTGATTTTAAGACCAGAGGTCTGTCTGCTAAAAAGAGATTCGGGATTGGCCATGCTGACCTGCGAGAAGCGAAGATCTGTCATGTGTCCTGATGCCGGGCAACAGGAGCTGTCATTTAATTCATCACCATTCAGTTACAGATACAAGTGAGACAGGTCAAGTAGAACAGGGCCAGAGACCAATCGTCAATGTTATTTTAGGTGTCTTCATTTCCCTCGAAAAAGGGAGCAACAAAGATAACCGAATCTAGGACTCTACAGGAAGGTAGACCAGCTTTCAATAAATGCACAAAAGGAAGCCACACTCTTCATTTTTAATTTTCAGGTCCCTCGCCCCCATTGTAAAATTAGTAGCTTCTCAAATCCAGCTCTTGAGTTTTGTGTTTCAGCTTTGGAAGTTTCTATGACTTTTCAAAAACAGACATTCACATGTATTTTTCTGATTTTTTTTTTAAATAAAATAGAATATCAAGACATTTTCTGATCAGAAGGTCATCAGTTATGATAATATTGCATCGCAGGGTCAAGAATGGAAATGTCAAGGACACCATTCACGTGGGGGTGGCTTGTTGAGGGTTCTACTTTCTGGGGTTCACAACCTTATGCTGAGGGGCTCCCCCACTCACAACCCACCTTCATTTTCTCAGACTAACAGATATCCTTGAGGATTGCAAAGGAATGGCATTGAAGGTGAGTAGTAAGAGGAAGTCCAGTTGTTTCCTCCTACTCTTCTTCTGCCCCCAAACCTTATCTCAGTCCTGAATCCTATTTCTTTTGGAATGAACACCAGCGGTTAATTTCAGTCTGAGCCTTCCTTTCTTGTGTTTAAGGCAGTGATGAACTTTAATAGTAGCCAGAGTGCCTAGGTAACTCCATGAGAAAGCATGTATGTTATTACTCACTAGGAGAGGTGTGCAAGTTGGAAGTATGTTCGTGAGGGCCACCAGGTCTGTCTGGGAAGGATTCACGAGTGCTGGGTCTCCCAAAGCCTAGAATAGAAGCAGCACTGTAAAGAAATGCCGGTGCACCACTTGGTGAAGAAAAGGAAGAGAGGAGCACTTGGGTGGCTCATTTGGTTAAACATCTGACTCTGGATTTCAGCTCAGGTCACTATCTCCCAGCTCGTGAGTTCGAGCCCCATGCTGGACTCGGCACTGACACACAGAGCCTGCTTGGGGTTCTCTCTCTCCTTCTGTGTCTCTGCCCCTCCCCTGCTCATGTGCGCGCTCTCTCTCTCTCTCTCTCTCTCTCTCTCTCAAAATAAATAAATAAATTTAAAAAAAAAAGGCAAAAAAGAAAAGGAAGAGAAAAAAAAGAACCAGCTCCTGGAGAATATCTTGACATGAAAAGACAGCAGAGAAGCAATCCGATGCATTGTTGTATGCATAGGAGGGCGGGTGAGGAAGCAGACAGGTAGGGCGGGATGTGTGAATTATTTTAAGACCCTTTTACTTCCACAGAAAGAATTATAATCACTGGCTCCAACTGGGGGTGGGGGGAACTCGTGATACCTGGAGTGCTGGACATATTTCTGGCAGAAACCTCTGAGAAGTCACAGTAGGCAAAGGAAACTCCAGTAGCCACACGTTGAAAAAAAAAAAAAAAAAAAAAAAGAGTAAAGTGGTAATACAAGGACTGGGTGATAAGCAAAGCACACTTACAGAGAGCCATGTGGTCAATTTCTTCCCTGAAGCCCACCCCACACTGAAAAGATTTCCTTTTTAAATGTTTATTTTTTAAAAAGAGAATGAATGGCAGAGGAGCAGACAGAGAGGGGACAGAGGATTGGAAGCAGGCTCTGCACTGACAGCAGAGAGCCTGATGCAGGGACAGGAACTCAGGAACTCATGACCTGAGCCAAAGTTGGACACTTAGCCGACTGAGCCACCCAGGGGCCCCTTCTAATCAAGGATGAAATTTGTATTACTCGCTGTGAGACCCAGGCAGTGTGAAAAGGAAGACTTCAGGGCTCTATTTTTTTCTTCTTCTACATGATTATTATCATTTCCAAATATAGGCTTATGTCAAAGCATTGCACCCAGTTGCATGTCTGTGGAGAAATTGGAAATCTGCTGAAGAGTCTCTTCTCCAGGAAAAGACCATTCTGGGTTTCTGACATTTAGGAGATGTTTCAGCCTCCAATAAAATAACACACAGGGCCTCCATGCCAATGGCCTTTTTTTGCCATAAAAACTGATGGAAATTTAATGTAATCAGAAAGGAAAACTAAATTTTTCTAAATGCTGATATAATTTAATGTTATAAGGGACCTGACTATGTGTAGCAATGAAAAGGAAATCGCGGATGCTATGGATTATAACAGCGAGTTTGTTCCGCGAGACGGGTGACCCAGCCTCATGACCCAAGCAGCCCGTGTCAACCACCTAGGATTACTAAGAGACAGTGTGACTGCTTTAAAATACACACACAACACAAATCTTTAGAATAATGATGACTTTAAACTTTATACGTCTTTGTGCTGCAAGTAATTGAAATCTCAACCAAAAGTAGCTTAAATGTGAGGGCATTTTTTTCTTTAACCTCACTTTATATAAGTCAGCAAGTCAGACCATACGAGGGTGCGTTAGCTCAATAGCACAGCTGATTTCATCAAAAATTCAGGATCTTGCCATTTGTCACTTTCCATTGGCCAAAAATGACCACTGAAGTTCCAGAGGTTACATGTATCAACATTCTGGGACAGAAAAATGCAGTGTAAACTCATTCATTGATTTTTATGATTTTTCTATCCCGGAATCCCCCCTCTAGCAGTCCGGATCTGATCAGGAAATAGAAATCCCACAGTAGTTTAAACAAGGGAGCGTCAATCAAAGAATTATTAGCCACAATAAAAAGAATTATTAGCTATAAGATATAAGGAAACTCTGTCTGCTATGCTAGGGCTAATGGAGAGCATATAAGGAAAGACAAACTTGGAAGCATTTCAGGCCTTGGAGAAGATGTGGTTCAGCCACCTGATAGCAAGGGGGTTGGCTTATTTAGCCAGAACTGTGGGGAGTCTGTAGTTGCTGGGCAAACCATAGGCAGCCCCCTACCCAGGGGAGGTGGGGGAGCAGAGGGTCAGCTACCTTGGCGTGGGCGTCCAGTGGGAGTCTAGGCTCACTTTGGGATATGAGGCGGCAGTTGGGGGTGTGGGGGGTGTGGGGGCTGTGTGGCGGGTGGGTGGCGGGTGGGTGGGGGGTGGGGGGTGGGGCTTCCGACCGGGAAGGTTGGCAGGGAGTGGCTTGGAGAAGGAGCTCTCTCTCCCTGCAGATCTCCCCCTCCCATGCCCTCACCCTTTTGGGTCTCAGCTGCATGCAGGCGGTCCAGGTTATCTCTAGGCTAAGGCTACAAGGTTACAAAGAGATCGCTTTCCGGGCCCGGCCCGAGGCAAGTTCCACCTGGTGTCCCCACACCCACAGCTCAGGCTGCAAATTGCCGGAAGCCTCTCCCTCTTGCAGTGTCTCTCTAGCGCCCTCTACTGAAAATCTTAACATCATACGTACTTACTTTAAAGGGAAATGGTTAAAGAAATTCCGTTGTTAGATACATCAGAGAGCATATGTGGAAAGGTGTGTTCAGAGCTCAGAGGTAATAAATTAAGAACTGACACAGCCCCGGATGACTTTCCTTCATCTCTCCTTGACCAGAAGTGCGTGACATCCACACGCCTAAATCAATAACTAGATGGAATTAATCACCATATTTGGTTTAAACTAATCAAGATTTACCCCAGGGCTGAAATGGAGCTCTTTCCAGGAAACACAGCCCACAAGGCTAACCAGGATTCTGCCATCAGGCAGAAGCCTGCAAACTAAGTGTGTGCTGTCCCATGTCTTCTGTTTCAATGATATGGGATATCCCATAGTCAAAAAAGTAATGGCAAACACGTACAGGCCGTTTTCTCCTAAAAAAAATTTTTTTAATGGTTTCTGAAACAATCACTGCAGCAAAAGCATCTGAAAGCAGATAATACCAGAGACTAATTTACAGAAGACTGTAAATTTTTAATGCTATGAAACTTACTGTCTAGAAACTGCAGGCTTCTTTTAAGAAGTGAAAAGTTTAGGGGAGCCTGGGTGGCTTAGTCGGTTAAGCGGCCGACTTCAGCTCAGGTCATGATCTCACGGTCCGTGGGTTCGAGCCCCGTGTCGGGCTCTGTGCTGACAGCTCAGAGCCTGGAGCCTGTTTCAGATTCTGTGTCTCCCTCTCTCTGACCCTCCCCCGTTCATGCTCTGTCTCTCTCTGTCTCAAAAATAAATAAATGTTAAAAAAAAAAAAAATTAAAAAAAAAAAAAGAAGTGAAAAGTTTAATCTTTGCTTAGTATGAAAAGAGAGTGGGAGAAAACTTTAAATAACCACCAATAAAAATTTCTCTAATACTTAAAGAAGTTTCCAGATATGATTTCCTTACCTAACTGCCCTCATCCTAGCTCTCTGATAGAACCTGGCTTTTCCTCTTACAACTTGCTCAGTTCCCTGCTCTGTTGCACACTTGCCTACATGTCCGTATTGGGTGGCCTCATCTTCCTCTCCATCGCCCTGCTCCCTCTCCATATGATAAACTCACATTTGCCACCATATACTTTTATAGCAATACTTTCTGTCCCACACAGAGTTACAAGACAGGTATACTTGATGATGAAGGGCTGTTGATCACAAACATTATTATTCAAGAAATTACATGTTTAATCTGAAATATTTGGTGAAGGAGTGCCCTCACCTGCAAAAATAAATAAATGTACGAAAGAACAGACATTATATCCTGCATACAATTTTATTTTTAAAAAGATATTTTAATTTCATATACCATCACTTTCAGTGGGATAAAGTCAACCTAAAATTAAAAATTGCAAGTTGCTTTTCCTGCTAAAGAATTATCACCTGCCAACTCAATCAGTAGTCACCTCTAACACACACTGCTTCTCCTGATGGGAATAATCCATTTAAAGAAAGTCACAAGAATTCACCACTGAGAGTCATATTTCTGGGTAACACATAACAAAGCTTTGGTAACACTCCAGTGTCATTTCCTTGAAGGTTGATGTCGGATATTGTTGCTGAGGAAGGTCAAAAGCTGCTAAGACCTTCCTAAAGAACATGATAGCACCTGTATGTCAGTGATTATGCCTACTTTGAAAGAAAAGGGGTTGCAATTATTAATTTGACTGTGAATATTGAGTATATGCAACGCTGCAAAACTTAACAATTAATTTCTATTTGGCTGTGTGATTTAACATTTAGACTTCATATAGCATAGCTAAAATGTATAGGAAACTAAGTGAAATTGGTCTCAGAGATTTTATATTGGAGCAGATGTGATATCTTATATTCGAACTGACTCAGGCTAAGAACATCAATCTTCCAGGGAACAGGATGAGGTGGGGTTGGACTAGGCTAAGATATAAAAGGGGAAGTTTCCTCGGTGGTTCATCCGTCTGAGCAACAATGTCCTTCCCCTTAGGAGCTCATTATCATAACAGGTCTGGGAAGGGCTCCTAATTCTAGAATTTTCCTTCACTTTCTCCCATCTTGACAGTCACGCATTCCATTCAAGGTATTCTTTCTCAACCAGATGTCCAGAGGAAAGGACCCAAACAAAATGTGTTGGGTGGAGGAAGGGGAAGAGAGCAGGACTATAACCACCTTAAGGTCATCAGACAGCCTTTGTCATATAGCTAAGTAGTTTAAAATACAAGCTCTGGAACCTGTGACTGCCTGGACCCCAATCTGTGTTTGGTCAGGAATTAGCTGTACAACCTTGACAATATTACTGAACTTCTTTGTGCTTCAGATCACTCTTCTGTAAAATACAGATAAACATCATAAAAAATCATGGTTCTTAGGCTAAGTGGTTGGATACACAGAAAGCACTTAGAATAATGCCTGGGAGTAAGTGTGTATCAAGTCAATGCAGAACCTTTCTCAAAATTTGGGAATAAAAAAAACTCCTTGAAATATGCATGAAGTTTAGATAATTTGAGTATAAATCATTTATGAATATAAAAGTTTTCCCGAATGTTGACTAGTAGGGTGAATGCTCAATTAAATGACTGAAATGCCAAATTGTATATTGTATTAAGAAATTTTTAATTTGCACACAATTTTAATTAAACATGTCCTTCTGTAACCTTTTTAATACATTGAATTTCTGTGAATTGTACTATTAAATTAAATGAATATTTACTGAAGAAATGACTATGTGTTAGGTTATTCCAGTTATCTATTATGGTAGAAAAAGGGGAAAAAAAGCCTCCCCAACACTTAGTGACATAAAACAGTAGATATTTTATTATGCTCATTATATTGTGGATCAGGAATTTGGACAGAGCACAGTGGTAATGGCTGCCTCTGCTCCATAGTAACTGAGGTCTCAGCTGGGTTGAAATGGTTTGAGACAGCTTAACTGAGGCCATCTGCCTGGAGCCCCATTTAAGGATGTTGGAGGGGCTTCTTGATTCTTCTCTCCATTCCATCTTCTGGGGCAGCAATGTTCAAGATGGCTTCTTCACTCATGGCCTGTCGCCTGCAATGGGTGGCTGGAACAGATGGGGCCATCCAAGTAACTCTCTCTTCATGTACTCTCTCCGTGTGACTAGCTTAGGCTTCTTTAAAGCATGGCCTTCCCAGTTCTCAGACTTTTCATATGATGGTGCATGACTCCAAGAGCAAGTATCCCAAGAAACCCACTAGAAGGTGCAAAGTCTTTAGTAACTTATCCTCAGAAGCCCCAGAACATCACTTTTGCCATGTTCCATTGGTCAGAGGATCATTAACGTCAGCCCAAAATCAAGGGAAGGAAAATTAGAAACCAATTCTCAACTGGAGAAGTAGCAAATAATTTGTGTCCTTCCATCTACTTTTTAAGTCCGTTAAGTCATTGGCTTTATATCCCTTTCTAGCTACTGCCCTGGACAGTCAACCTTCTCAAAACAATGGCCCACTCAGGCTGTGTTCACTGACTGCCTAACTGTCTCTCTAATCTGGCATTAGCTCTCCTTACTCCACTAAACTCCTCTTGCAAAAGCCATTAATGACTTCCACCTTGGCAAATATAATGGACAATTATTTATTTCTAAGTGATTTTTGACACCATTGAAAATTGTCCTTAAACACTCTCTCTCCCAGGCTTTTTTACACCGCACTCTAGTTTTTTCTTCTCTCTGCTTTTTTCTTCTTGGTCTTCTTTACTTCCTCCCATTTTCCCACCCATGTTCCTCTTCCTCATTGCCGCCACCATCCTCACACACCCGTATCAGTTGCCACCTCTGTTTGAACTAGTACTCGGTTTCATTCCCTTATCTTTATTTCTACTACTACTAACCTAGTCAAAGTCAAAACTCTCTTGTACCAGATTTCCCTCAGTAGCATCCTGATTGGTCTCCCTGCAAAGCCCTCTTTCCCCTTCTAATCTGTTTTTCAAATTATGCCCTGAAAATGATTTAAAGATTGAAAATCCTTGAATTCTCTTCCAATGAATATCAAATAAAACTTAAAATCTTACAAAGTCCTGCCTTACCCTATTTCATGCCAGACTTTCTTTCAGTTCCTCAATGTACCATGTTCCTTCCACCTGAAGACATTTCTGCATAGTCATCTCTCCAGATGGAAAGTGCCATCCCTCCTTTCTTTCCATTTGTGTCCTACTTAACTCCCACTCACCCAAGTCAAAGTCTCAGCTCAAATGCCATTGTCTCAGAGACAACCTCTCTCACCTCTCTACCTAAATTAGGCCTTCCCATAATTTTTTTTAAATCTATTTATTTTGAGAGAGAGAAACAGCATATGAGTGGGGTAGGGGCAGAGAGAGAAGAAGAAGAAGAGAGAGAAAATGCCAAGCAGACTTCACGCTGTCAGCATAGAGCCCTATGTGGGGCTTGAACTCACCAATCATGAGACCCTGACCCAAGTGGAAGTCAGACACTTAACCAACTGAGCCACACAGGTGCCCCACTCCCATAATTCTTTATATCATTTTTCTTCATAAAAATATATTACTAATTTTAATTGTATGTTTCCTTGTTATTTATTTAATGTCATCTCTAGTAAGTAAGATGTACATGTATTGAGGGTAGGGATATAATTTTTTGTTTCACTGTTGTTAGTATATGGGTGATAATTTTTCCCTCTGGGGTCAAACTATCTGATGCATATTTTAGATGTAGAACTAGCTGTGAATTTGAACAAGTTATTTAACCACATATGCTTTAGTCCTCTTATCACAAATATGTAGGTAATAATAGTACCTATCTAATAGGGTTGTGGGAAGGACTTCATGTAATAATGCATATTAAGAACTCAGCAAATGGCCCGGCAAACAGCAGCTACTCAATAAGAATTTTCTTTTCTTTTCTTTTTTTTTTTAATGCTTACTTATTTTGAGAGAGAGAAACAACGCAAGTAGGGGAGGGGCAAAGAGAGAGAGGGAGAAAGAGAATCCCAAGCAGTTTCTGCAATGTCAGCACAGAGCCTGACAAAGGGCTCCATCTCACAAACACAAGATCATGACCTGAGCAGAAATCAAAAGTTAGACACTCAACTGACTGAGCCACCCAGGCACCCTTCAATAAGTATATTCTATTGGTATTTCTATTATTATTACCTCCTACACAGTGCCTGGAATATAGTTGGTGCTCAATAAATATTTCATATAGGATGAATGAATGATGAAAGTTAAACACTGCTTTAGCAAAAGGTTCTATATACCTATGTGCTGTTTTTTTTAATACATTTTATACATTTAATTTTTTTAATGTTTATTTATTTATTTTGAGAGAGAGAGAGAGAGCACAAGCAGGGGAGGGGCAGAGAGAGAGAGAGAGAGAGAGAGAGAGAGAGAGAGAGAAAGAATCCCAAGCAGGCTCCATGATGTCAGCGCAGAGCCCAATGTGGGGCTCAATCCTATGAACCATGATATCATGACCTAAGTCGAAATCAAGAGTCGGACGCTTAACTGACTGAGCCACCCAGGCGCCCCTACATTTTGTATATTTTAAAAGATATATTTTGAAAGATAAGATACAGTATATGAAAAAAACTAAGGAAAAATTCTTCTTTTTATATCAGGCTAAACATTTCCCTTGCTTCAATGCTTGTTCCATATAAAAATAAAATATGTCTTAATTACCTCTTTACAGATCATACAAAGGCTAATTCCAATTAGTCCAAGTTGAATATTTACACATTTTGAGTTAATGACATTCTGATTAATGAGTTTTTCTGTACCTAAGATTTTTTCTAAACTAGAAATAAATTCTACATGCTGATAAATCATTAAATTTGATTCATAGAAGCATTTCTTAAATGAGGTAATTGAATAAAATTTCTCATGAATAAGAACATATTCATGGTATTATATACTATGATAAGAAAAAAAATGTGAAATTAAAAGAAAAAAGTTATCTAAGAATGAAAAGGAGAAAGAAGGAAAAGGATTCTATTTCTCCTTGGCCTCATTAATGTTACCAATTTATAACATAATCTGGCTCTGGCTTTACTATTCTAGGAAAAGATTAATAGATAAACTAGAATTGTTCGGACCAATATAATAACAATACTAAATTTCAAAAATAGAAAGCACTAATCCTTTTATAATACTCCTTAAAATTAACAAATTGAATCTCATTAAACTTAACTTATTTTATATTACGGTCACATGTAATATCATTCAGATTATGATCTGAGCCGAAATCAAGAGTTGGTCACTTAACCAAATCACTCAGGTGCCCCCCGCCCCGCAACTATGAGTTTTAATAGCACTCATGAGAACACAAAGTATGGTGATGAGGAGGCAGTAATGTGTGTATATGTTGCTAAGAAAATCTTAGAAAAAACCCCACTAATTTTATTACGAGAAAGACAGATACCATATGTTTTCACTCATATGTGGATCCTGAGAAACTTAACAGAAGACCAGGGGAGAGTGGAAGGGGGGAAAAGAAAAGTTACAGAGATGGAGGGAGGCAAACCATAAGAGACTCTTAAATACTGAGAACAAACTGAGGGTTGATTGGGGGGGGGGGGTGAGAGGGGAAAGTGGGTGATGGGCATTGAGGAGGGCCCCTGTTGGGATGAGCACTGAGTGTTGTATGGAAACCACTTTGACAATAAATCATAAAGAAGTGTTTTCTTAACAAAGCAATATTTTCTAGCTCACAATTTCTTTTAACCCACAAAATATTATGGCAATCCAGGATTTCATTCTTATGCTTCTCCTTGAAAGTAGCTAAGAACAGTAAATTATTTTATCTCACTATAGTTCTTTGGCCATTATGTATACAATTTATTAGCATCCATGAGAATAGTTGCATAAAATGTTGGTGACTTCACTGTCTTCAAATTTGCCAAAAATGTGTCCATATTCACTTTGTTAAATGTCATCCTATATGAATTTTACATTAGTTCTTTGAAAATTATTAATTCCTATATTAACAACTCTCATTTAATCAGGGCATTCTGGTCTTAGAGTTTATTTTGCTTTTCTGCCGCAATTTGTTTTTTACTTAAATCAATGTAAAATTAAAAAAAAATTTTTTTAATGTTTATTTGAGAGAGACAGAGCGCGTGTGGGCGAGGCACAGAGAGAGAGGGAGACACAGAATCTGAAGCAGGCTCCAGGCTCTGAGCTGTCAGCCCAGATACTGATGTGGGGCTCAAATTCACAAACTATGAGACCATGACCTCAGCCAAAGTTAGATGCTGAGCCAACTGAGCCACCCAGGTTTAAATCAATTTAAAACAAAACAAGGGTGCCTGGCTTGCTCATTTGGAAGAACATGCAACACTTGATCTTGGGGTCATGAGTTCAAGCCCCACATTGGGTGTAGAGATTACTTAAATAAAAAAATAAAACAAAATGAGACAAGAGAGAATATACAGACCCAATAGGAAGAACGATTCCATCATTCTGTCTGCTGTTCGTACTGGACAGCATTGTGACCCACACCCTCACTATTCCATTGCTGACATCACTCAGGTATGAAAGGCAACTTCTAAAATCCACCCCCCTGCATGAAGAAGTCTCCCTCAACCACCAGAGTCTGTGAGTATCATCTCTGTGATTATGTTATGCTCTGTGGCATGGTGGACTTCAAGATGGGGGAGATTTTCCAGGTGGGCTTGGTTCTGATCACGTGAGCCTTTAAAAGCAGAGACCTTTCTCCAGTTGATGACAGAAGAGGGAGTCAGAGCAACCTGAAGCATGAGAAGGACTCACTGCTAGGAGCATGGAAGGAGCCACTTAGGGTGGAACGCAGATGGGAAGACCAGCCACCTACTGATGCCAGTAAGGAAACGGGGACCTCTCTACTACAACTGCAAAGAACTGAATTTTGCCAATAACAGGAATGATGAGGATTCCTGTTCTCATCTTGGCATCCAGGTAACAAAGCCAGCCAATACCCTGCATGCAGCCTTGTGAGACCCTGAGCAGAGAACCCAGCCATGTCATCCCAGACTTCTAATTTATGGAATTAATGAGTAATAAGTGGGATTTTTAAAGCTGCTAAGTTTGTGACAGTTTGTTATACAGCAATAAAAACAAACACAATGGGATGATCCTAGTATCCTCTGAGCGACTCGCTGAACTTACATTATGGTGTAGATTTCACACAAAGTACTTAAATTTGTCCTAAGTTGATAACCAAGCCACTGAGCCACCATGCGTATTAATACAACTATAGATTGCAATAGTCTCTTAAGCTTCCTTTTCAGTAACAATAAAAACTTTACCATTATTTGAAAAAAAATTGAACAAATCCCCAACATTATATCCCCAAACTAAACAACTTACTAACAATATGTCTAAAGGTTACCAAAACATTGACTGAAGCTACTTTCTCAATTCATTTCCACCCCAGATAGATACATCTTTGGCATCATTTTTTACAGCTTGATAATTCTGCTTGTCAGCAGCAGTATACATTCTTGTTCTAAAATGCACCCCTATCATCCAAAATATTATTCATGATCACCCACATATGCCTGCAACACATCTGTTTTTAGCTTTTCTATCCCTACTCCTGGATCTCACTCTAGTTTTCCAATGCATTGATTTCTTAAAATTTCATCAACCACAAATTAACTTCTCTGTCACCCCCACCTCCCGTTTCCAAATGATTATCCACACCTGAAGACGTTACAACTTCACAATATTCCTCCACTTGCCTGGCATTTTTTAAAGACTATGTTCAATAATCCCAACATCTTAAAACAATTTTTAAAATGGATATGAATGTGAATGACCTATTAGCAGGAGAGTTGAAAGAAATTAACAGTTGATTTAATAAAGAAGATGAATAGCGGGGAAATTTTTTAAAAAACACCAAAATGTCAAGATTAGATGACTTGAGGAATATCAAGCCAGTAACAATAACAAAAAGAGAAATAAGGAGAAGGAAATCAGGATAGAAACGATGAGCTGATTTTAGACATATTGGGATATTCAAATACTAAAAAGAGAGATTTTTACCACAACATTCAAAATATAATCTTATTTTACAGCTTTATAGGAAATCCTAATCTCCTGTCCTGAATTTTGGACTCTTCAACCCTTCATTGTTAAATAAATCTGCATTTTTTCTTTACACCTTGGAACTTATTTTCATTTGTACATAATAAACCATTCTTAAATTATTTTTAATGTGAGTGTAAGTCCCTACTCTCATTTCTAAAAATCTTCTATTATTTTTCTCTTTGTAATTCCGGGAGTAACAATCTTCTTCAGAAGATATTCTTCCAAACTTTATAGCTAGTTTGCTATTATAACCAAGCAAGGAAATTTCACTTCCAAAGGTAACCACAAACCCAGCTACTTTCCTCTGTAAACTATTGTTCCAACATACTTCAGCCTGAAATTTTCCAGCTGTGCCCAAGGGCTTCTTGCAACCACATGGAAACTATTTCTTGGGGCTTATTTTTAATTATAGCCTTTACCCTCCTTTGGTTCTTCAGATATTTCTGCTCCCAAGGTTACATGATGCTCCAGAGACATAACATTTGTGACACCACCACTGTATGATATCCTACAATAATGAATATCATAGGACAGATGGAAGCATTACCACAGAATTTGGATTTGTTTTTGTAGTTTATTCAGAAAGATGTCCATACTACCATTAATGTGTGTGCTTTGAACTCATCAGATGTTATTCATCCAGTTAGATGCCTATAAATACACCACACAACTAGGATCCCACAAGATGTCATGCTAAGCAAGATCCATACCCTTAATGACAGAAGTGGTAACATACATTACACATCCTTCCAGCAGGAAAATGCAGTAAAGAACGTTGTGTAACACGTCTATCTTGAGAAACAACCTCCTAATGACTGATGCATCTTACTGGCAAAAGCTTTCAAGCAAACTCCTAAGTGAAGTCATGTTCATTTCTCATAAATGATCAGAAGAAAACCAGATAGTCCAATAAGGTAGATCTAAATGTTTTCAGTTTAGTCTGAAATAATCATGATGGATATATTCATAATTCTGCATCAGAGTATTAAAATCTCAAAATGCTGGTTAATTCTAAAGTAAATCCAGATTTCATGTCTTCTAAGAAGGGGTTAAAGAGGTACAAGATGTAATCTATATGGCCAGAACTCAGGGCCTACTGTACTTTTTAGGGACTATTCCAAAATTGACCAAGAAGATTAAAAAGATTATTATGCTTCAGTTTTCCTGATAAAGAGTCCTCCATGGACTATTGCCTTAATTGTTGAGAGTCATTTTAGAGTCCATACGCTATTGTCTTGTTTCCCGTGAAGTGTGCATGGGGAAAGAAGTGGAGTAAAAGTGGTGTTTATTATAGAAAATTAATTAACTGCAGTGTGTTACTTATGTAAAGCAGCTAATCATATATTATAATTCCCTTTCTACAGATGATGAATCAGAGATTCAGAGATACAAAATGGCTTTGTAGTAAGGGTCAGGCAAGAGCTGAACCAATGTTTTTGGTTTTTTTTGTTTGTTTTGTTTCATTTTTTTAATGTTTATTTTTGAGACACAGAGAAACAGAGACAGAGAGCGAGCAGGGGAGGGGCAGAGAGAGAGGGAGACACAGAATGTGGAGCAGGTGTCAGGCTCTGAGCTGTCAGCACAGAGCCCGACGTGAGGCTAGAACCCACAAACCGTGAGATCATGACCTGAACCGAAGTTGGACGCTTAACCGACTGAGCCAACCAGGTGCCTCTGTTTTGTTTTCATGTTAATTCCAGTTCCCACACTTCCTTCACTACACCACATGGTCATCTCAATTGTATTTGAGATATATATTTATCATATTATATATAAATGAAAGTAGTTGCTTTAAAAATTACTACTGCCATAGTTAAATGATGCAACTATGTCATAGACAGTGATTCTCAAGGCATGGTTCAGGGACTAACAGCAACTGTGTCAGCTGGGAAAGTGTAGGAAATGCACATTCTTAGGTCCTTGGCAGGCCTACCGAATCAAAGTCCCAGGGAGGGAGCTTTGGCCATCTGTTTCAGCAGGGCCACCAGTCAATTCTGCCGCACGCTCACGTTTGAGCTCTAGAATAGCCGTTCCCGATATGTTGTGTGTATCATCGTCACCTGCACAACTTTGTGAACTCAGGGGTACTCCCTACACTTACATCTGTGTGACTTGCACTTGGCCAAAAAGTTGAATGACAACTGCTAAAAAAATGTTCACAAGATCACTGACATTTCAACTGCTGAAGAACTTCATTATTTTTACATATTTGGTCAGTCTAAGGGTGTATTATAGCAGTGATTCTCAACTGGGGGCAAACTGTCCACAATATATGTCACAATATTTTCAGTGTGTGAGATTGAATTTTATTTGATAAGGATTTCATGTAGGATTCTAACTGAATATAATTTGCAGGTTTTGGGAGGCTGTGATTGGAATCACAGTATGACCTAATATATCTAGATTGACAAGGTAGGTAATATTCTACCTTCCAGATATATCTAGACTTCCTTCCTTCCTTCCTTCCTTCCTTCCTTCCTTCCTTCCTTCCTCTTTCTATCTTTCTTCCTTTCTATCATCTATCTATCCATCATCATCCTTCTATCTTCTAGATAGATCTAGAAAGTAAGTCTGTTAATATTATAAATAATTTGTGAAAAAACTTACTCAAAAGTCTTTAATTTTATAAATGTCAATTAGAAGGACTTTCTGCTTCAGCTCACGAAGGAACAGCTTCTGTGAGATGTGACCTCCTGCCAGAAACAGGGAGAAAATTGTAAAAATATATAACTCTTTCCAGACATTGAACAATCGGCAGAAGAGAATTGTAAATCCTGAGAGAAGGGGAGCCAATGTGAGTCCTAGATCTATATAAGCTTTCTGCCTTCAGGCAATCTCCAGGTGCAGCACAGGGAGGGGAAGCATGTAAGGTGTTAGTCTCACTGAGGTGAGAAAATACAGACTAGTGTTCAAATAAAATAAGAAAGCTAGAATTTATAGGGAAGAGGATGAAACAGAAGAAGGAGCTCCAGAAATCTGCATAGGGGTTTCCTAAGGTCTTTGAATAAAGAGCAATACGACCATTGCAAGGTGAAACCCCACAAAGCTACCCCCCTGGGAAAAAAAAAACTGAAGGAAAAAAATAATTACTGGGTATCCATAAGACAAAGAAGTTTTGACAACTCATACAAGGCTAAGTATTATTCATTCAAGTTCCCACCAGACAGAGTAGAGAAACCTTATTGAAGAGGCTGGGCATTATGGACTGGATTGTTTCCCCCTAACATTAATATGTTCAAGCCACGGGGCGCCTGGGTGGCGCAGTCGGTTAAGCGTCCGACTTCAGCCAGGTCACGATCTCGCGGTCCGTGAGTTCGAGCCCCGCGTCGGGCTCTGGGCTGATGGCTCAGAGCCTGGAGCCTGTTTCCGATTCTGTGTCTCCCTCTCTCTCTGCCCCTCCCCCGTTCATGCTCTGTCTCTCTCTGTCCCAAAAATAAATAAAAAACGTTGAAAAAAAAAAAAATATGTTCAAGCCCTAAACCACAGTGTGACTGCATGTGGAGATATGACATTTAAGGAGGTAATTAAGATTAAATAAGACCATAATGGCGGGGCTCTAATCCAATAGGCCTGGTGTCCTTCCATATAAGAAGAGGAAGAGACACCAACGACTTAATGTCTCTCAGCTCAACTATAGAGAAAAGGCCACATGAGGACACAGTGAAGAGTGTTCATCTGTAGACCAAGAAGAGAGGTCTCTCCAGAAACCAACTCTGCCAGCACCTTGATCTTAAACTTCTAAGCTCTAGAACTGTGAGAAAATAAATCTCTGGTATTTAAGCCACCTAGTTTGTGGTATTCTGTTATGACAGCCCAGCAGGTTAATATACTTGGTGTCTGCAGAGTCCCCAGAAAAGACTACCCTATACAGGATGAACTAGTCTTAGAGAATGGGTACACTTACCCACCCAAAAATGGCTTAAAAGCAAGCCTTGAATGGACCACCCTTATTTGCAAGTAACGTAAATGCCTTCTAGACAAACTGTAGAACGCATTAAAGGAATGCAACAAAATCCAGACCCAACAATGAGAAATTTACAATGTCTGGCACCCAATCCAAACTTACCAGATGTGCCAAGAAGCAGGAAAATATAAACCTTAACATGGAAAAATATCAATTAATATAAACGGACCAAGGAATGACAGAGATAATGGAATTAGTGAACAAAGACTATAAAATAGCTACAATAAATATTGAAAATATGCTCAGATTTTAAAGGAAATGATAACTATAATGAAGATATAAAACAGGGTGCCTGGGTGGCTCAATCAGTTAAGCGTCCTGCTTCAACTCAGGTCATGATCTCAAGGTTCATGAGTTCAAACCCTGCATCGGGCTCTCTGCTGTCAGCACAGAGCCTGTTTCAGGTCCTCTGTCCCCCTTCTCTGTCCCTCCACCGCTTGCTCTCACTCTCTCAAAAATAAATGAACATTTAAATAAATAAATAATAATCCAATGAAAGTTCCACAAATGAAAAAAATCATTACCTGTCGTGAAAATTTCACTGGGTGCGGTTGGTAGCAAATTAAACACTTGAGAAGTGAGAAAAGATATAAACTGGAAGACACAAAAATAGAAACTGTAAACTGTCCAATATCATAGAAAAATTAAATTAAACTAAATTAACAGAGCCTCATTGTCCTGTAGGACAATATGAAGCAGCCTAACATATATGTCTTGTGGAGTCTTGAGTAGGAAAAAAAAGGTGGGAGGGAAAGGTAGAATAGAAAAAAAATCTTTGAAGAAATGACAAGAGAAATTTTTCAGATTTGATAAAAAATATAAACTCACAGACTCCAAAACCTTAACGAATCCTAAGCAAGATAAAAAGAAAATTTTTAAAAAGCTACCCTGAGAATGTCATAATTAAATTGCTGCAAACAAGTGATAAAGAGAAAGTTTTAAAAACGGCCAGAGAGGGGAGAAGGGGTAAAGATACATTCTGTATGGAGGGCAAAGATAAGAATGACTTCAGGCTTCTCATTGTCAGAAATAAGGGAACAGGACCATATCTTTAAAATGCAGACAGAAAACAAAAGGTCAGCCTAGAATTCTGTACCCAGAAGAATTCTAGGTTGAAGAAATTCTCAAAAAAAGCTGAGAAAATTCATAGCAGACCTGGACTAGGAAAGAAAAAAAGAAAAAAAAAAAAAAAAGATAAAGGAAGTTCTACAGGCCAAAGAAAAATGACACCAGATGAAACCTTGAATCTACACAAGAGAAAGAACATCAACAATGGTATGTGGGCAAATATAAAAGAACTTCATTTCCAGTTTAAGTTCTTTGAAATGT
Organism: Panthera tigris; assembly: GCF_018350195.1. Taxonomy (NCBI): domain Eukaryota; kingdom Metazoa; phylum Chordata; class Mammalia; order Carnivora; family Felidae; genus Panthera; species Panthera tigris. The sequence goes on along the minus strand of NC_056668.1, from coordinate 40,336,274 downwards.
CACTTTAAAAAGCATTAAGCAGATGAATTCCACCAAACCTGTGTATTCTTCACACATGTATCTATTTCTGTAAATATTCCTTCTATCCTGAGTGTGGATTACAAGTGGATTTCAACTTGAGCAAACACCGTATCTTAATTTCATCCTTATAATTAATATTCACTCCTTATCATTCTATTGCTTTTTCCATTATGTTGCAGCTTTGCAGCTGGTGGGTGTGGACAATATTTAACTTATTAAAGAACTTTTTGGGGTGCCTGGGTAGCTCAGCCAATTAAATGTCTGACTATTGGTTTCTGTTCGGGTTATGATGTCACAGTTCATGAGATGGAGCCCCAAGTTGTGCTCTGTGCAGACAGCGCAGAGCCTGCTTGTGAATCTCTCTCTCTCTTTCTCTGCCTCTCCCTTGCTCAGGCTTTCTCAAAATAAATAAATAAACTTAAAAAAAAAAAAAACTCGTAGCCAATTCTGATACACCTTCAGTCACTTCAGCATGTAACAATCACTCTCCGAGACACATTGTGTGGAAATTCTCAGAGAGTGCAAAAGAATGCTTAATAGTTTGCACAGAGTGACAAAGCAAATTCATTTAATAGAGACGAACATGGCTTCGTTACTGCCTGCCGAAAGATACTCAGCTCAACTTAAAGGATCTACATTCCTTCAAATTATGTATTGTACTCAATCTTTGGAATTATTCTTCTACTTCTTCCTTTTTTTTTCCTTTGGCTCTTTTTTCCCGTGAATAATAAATACATTGCTAAAATATAGTTTAGTAATTTAATGATCCAGTTTCTTTTCAAGGTAAACTCCTTTACTCCTTTCAGCTATCAAATTACCCAAACCCATTGCAGCCTGGAGAATTATGTTGCAATGGAAAAGTAGGATATTGTCAGCAAAATCAAAAGATATTTTCAAAGGAATATATATTTTTTTTACGCAAAAAACTTAGATTTTAAACTTCAAGCATCTCCTGTCTAAAGTATTTTCTGGAAAAAGAAATATAAAATTGAAGAAAAAAGAAAGCTAGTAAAATATCCTTAAAATTCTTAATATTTAGTGTTGGAATTTACATTGCATGGCAGGAAGCAAAAAGCAAAATTTTATTACTCTCTTACAATTCCTCCAAAGACTTCCCACAGAGCTTGAAATAAAATGTAACAGTCCTTGTCATTTCACTCACCTTAATGTTCTGGCCCCTGACTTGGCAGGTCACCTCCTGCCATTCTAGTCCCACCGTCCTCAACAAGCTCAAGCCCTAGTAACCTGGTAACATTCTTCTAGTTTGTTAACCTTGCCAAACTACAGCCCCCCCCACCCCCAACCATGACCTCACCAAAAGCTGTTCCCTCTTCCTGGGAACACTTTCACCTGCCTACCCATCACCTCCCTCCTTCCTTTCTTCCATCTGAATTAGCTTATAATACTTCATTATATTCTTTATTTTCCCTTCAGTACATTTATCTTGCACGATAATATGTACTTGCATATCCTTTTAATGTCACTCTATTCCAGTAAGTGGGTATCAAGTCATTTTGTCTCTCTCCTTATCCAGGAAAGGTGCCTGGTACAGAGTGGGCACTCCGTGTTTATGGAATGAAGGAATAGCTAGATTCGCACATGAATCCATGAATGCTTTTTACAACAAATTCCATTCTTAGATGAAACCTACAAACTGTGGTGGTATTTGCTATTATTTCACATGTGCTAGTGGGTTTTTCAAGAGCACTACATACATTGAAATTGGTTCGCTTAGCATTATGTGGATTCCTAAGTGGTAGTATGGGGGACCAGTTAAAAGCATCTTATTGCATGTGAACACTTAAGGGTACCAGATGCTCAGAAATTCTAATGTTCCCTCCAAAAAAGTGTGCCACACATACTTACGAACTTATACTGGAAAATGGAAGCACTTGTATAAGATGTTATAAAATGAAAAGGAAAATTCATTCAGGCAGTGGAAATCCAAGTTCCAATACGAGAACTCAGCATTTCTCTGTAATGGCAAGGTGATTCTGTGTTGCAACATCTCCACACCGTGGCCAGATCTAGAATAGCTTACTACTCTGTGGGAATGCATACTTTTCAGGTCTTAAGTAAGGGTAATGTACCCAAGCATGTATTCAACGCTAAATGGAACTAATTTGAATAGTTTCCTGAAAATCTTAGTCCAAAATTTTATTAGTATCCCTTAGTCATTATGGCTTAATGTCACGTTGGCACAGTTTACTGTGGTTACTTTTCTAATGGTTCACTCTTCCCTTTCCTGCTACACATGTCTCAAATCAATTAAAAAAAAAAAAAACTCAAATATATGATTTAGAAGGAAAAACTAGAGAGAACTACACTATAAATTTCTCTATTTTAGCAGTAAATTCTTTTATTAACCATTACCTCCTTCCCCAAAATGTATCTAATCTATGACAACCTGAAGTGCTAACCTGAGTTAAGCTTAAATTTTATAATTTTTTCAAAAGTTTGTACCACTGTATTATTTAAGATCTACTGTTTTCATAGCTACTCTTCAAAGGGCCTTGGTGCACCACCCCCTTTCTAGTATTGAATGAGGAGTACAAATACTTCCTAAATGAAGGAAAAAGGGAGAAAAATCTAGCTAAATTTCCCAATCCTCCTTGGTCAAGCCTTTTTGACAAAAAATTTTTTTTTTTTTTTGGTTGAGTGAACCCTCAAAGCATCTGGCCCATGATAATGGGTCTGACAGCTTTGTTAAAAAAATATTAATCTAGGGCCACCTGGGTAGCTCAGTCGGTTAAGTGTTCGACTTTGGCTCAGGTCATGATCTCACGGTTTGTGGGCTCAAGCCCCGTGTCCGTCTCTGTGCTGACAGCTCAGAGCCTAGAGCCTGTTTCGGATTCTGCGTCTCCCTCTCTCTCTGCCCCTCCCCCACTCGCTTTCACTCTCTCTCTCAAAAATAAACATTAAAATTTTTTTTAATATAGTAAAAAATATTAATCTATAAAATGCCTTGATTGGCTTGACAGTAATTTTACCATGGAATGGAGAAAAGGCATTTTGTTAACTAAAATCATTCATTTGTTTTTCCTTCATCCAACACTGACAACTTTCTGTATTAAATCTGCAGATCACACAGCAAAGATTTTTACCAAGTATGTACCTCCTAGAAGAAAGGAACAATGTTACCACCTCCTTTTGTTTTCTCATCAGCTCTTAATACAGTTTGACGTCCATGGGGGATGGCTAGTAATATTTAGAATGTCCAACATATGCAAGTCATTTTTTAATCATTTTATTATATGCTGGTCCTTGTAACTATGTAATTCTGAATCGCATATGATGTGTTAACACACCATGTGACTTTTATGTTGTCCTCTAATCTTTCTGGGCTCTTCATTCCTCAAGTGTCAAATGATGCAGGTTAATTTTCTATAAGGCCTCTTCCAGATTTAAGAATCTATGGTCATTTTGCATTTGGAAATAATAGTTGAACAAATACAAATTTTTTAAACCACATGCCAAATACTTAGGATTTATAACGACTTTTTTTAGAGAAATACCTTAAGGAGAAAACAATTGTTGCATCTGTAAAGATATGAATTAGATCATACAAATATTCTAGATAACAGACAAGTACATGGAATGTCAAAATTACATTGTCACATCTAAGGTTACGGGGTATGTCATGTACTGCCAGATTGATGACCACAGTTAAAAAGAAAAACTAATTCCATTGATTCAATGGATGTAGCTAAAATAGGTGAACATAAGAGCATTATTGCTAAAATCACTACAGGGAGGTCATTTTTAAAACTTCAGGGCTTTGGAAGGTGCCTCCGTCAATGGGAAAAATGAACTGAGACTGTTTCACTACACTTCATTTGTCCTGTAACTATTTCTGGAAACTATTGTTTTGGTAAATGCTCTGAAGATGAGAAAATCCCTGTAAGAGTGATAAATAGGAAGGGAAGTAAGAAATCATCGGTCAAATAATTGGAACCAAATGTCAAAATCAATTAAAATAGCATTAGAAATATTATGTGCTTAAAAACCGAGTTACAATGAGAACTTTATTAAAGTTTTCTTCAGTACATAAATTTCCTTTTGTATTGAAGTACAGGTGACATACCAGGTTGTATTAGTTCCAAGTGTACAACATAGTGATTTTGACATTTGACATTATACAATGCTCACCATGATAAGTGTAGTTACCATCTGTCACCATACAAAGTTATTACAATATTACTGACTACATTCCTCATGCTGTGCTTGTAATCCCTGTGACTTGTTCATTTTATAACTGGAAATTTGTACCTCTTAATCTTCTTCACCTATTTTAGGTATCCCCCACCACTCCTCCCCTCTGGCAACTACTGGTTTGTTCTCTATATTTATGAGTATGTTTCTGTTTTTGTTTGGTTTCTTTTAGATTCCACATGTAAGTGAAATCATATGGTGTATCTGTGACTTATTTCACTTAGCATAATATCTTATATGTCCAACCATGGTGTTGTTAACGGCAAGATTTCATTGCTTTTTAATGGCTGGGTAATATTCCATTATATATATATGGTATATGCATGTATGTATGTATATGTATGTGTGTGTGTATATATATATATTTTTTCCCCATACATATATATCTTCTTTATTCATTCACTTATCATTGGACACTTAGGTTGCCTCAATATCTTGGCTATTGCAAATAATGCTGCAACAAACACAGGGGTGCCTGTATCTTTTTGAATTAATGTTTTCATTTGCTTTGGGTAAATAGTCAGCAGTGGATTTACTGGATCATATAGTATTTCTATTTTTAATTTTTTGAGGAAATTCCATACTGCTTTGGCTACACCAATTTGCATTCCTACCAAAAGTTCACGAGGTTTCCCTTTTCTTTGCATCCTCACCAATACTTGTTATTTCTTGTCTTTTTGATACAAGCCATTCTGACAGGTGTGAGGTGATATCTCATTGCAGTTTTGATTTGCACTGACGATTAGTCATGTTGAATACCTTTTCATGTGTCTATCGGCCATCTTCATGTCTTCTTCAGACAAATGGCTATTCAGTTCCTCTGCCTATTTTTAATCAGATTATTTGGGGATTTTATCATGTGGAGTTGCATGAGTTCTTTACATATTTTGGATGTTAACTGCTTATCACATATATCATTCACAATATCATCTCCCATTCAGTAGGTTGCCTTTTCACTTTGTTGCTGGTTTCCTTCACTGTGCAAAAGCTTTATAGTTTGATGTGGTCCTAACAGTTTATTTTTGCTTTTGTGTTTCCCTTGTCTGAGTAAACATATGTAGAAAAAAAGGTCAATTTCCAAGAGATCACTGCCTATATTTTCTTTTAGGAGCTTTATGGTTTCAGATCTTATATTTAGATCTTTAAGCCATTTTATTTTTGTATGTGCTCTAAGAAAATAGTCCAGTTTAATTTCATTTGCACATAGCTGTCCATTATTCCCAACATCATTTATGAAAGAAAACTGTCTTTCCTCCATTGTATATTCTTACCTCCTTTGTCATAGATTAATTGGTCATATAAGCATGGGTTTATCTGGACTCTCGATTCTGTTTCATTGATCTATGTGTCTATTTTTGTGCCAGTACTGTACTGTTTTGATTATTATAGCTTTGTAGCGTAGCTTGAAATCTGGGATTGCGAAACCTCCAGCTTTGTTATTCTTTTCTCAAGACTGCTTTAGCCATTTGGTGTCTTTTGTGGTTCTATACAAATTTTAGGACTATTTGTTTTAGTTCTGTTAAAAATACTATTGGTATTTTGATAGAATTTGAACTGAATATGTAGATTTCTTTGGGTGGTATGAACACTTTAACAACATTAATTCTTCCTATCCATGAACATGGTATATCTTACTATTTCTTTTTGTTTTCAATTTCTTCAATGTCTTACAGGTTTTAGAGTACATATCTTTCACCTTGGTTAAACTTATTTTTGAGTATTTTATTATTTTTCTTTTTGGTACTTTACTCTTTTTAATGAAATTATAGATGGGATTGCTTTCTTAATTTCTCCTTCTGCTACTTTGTCATTAGTGTATAAAAACAGGACAGATTACTATATATTAATTTTGTATCCTGTAACCTCACTGAGTTCATTTGTTAGTTCTTTTTTGGTGGAATCCTTAGGGTTTTCTATATAAGTTATCATTTCATCTGCAAATAGTGACAGTTTTACCTCTTCCTTACCAATTTGGATGCTTTTTATTTTATTTTTCTTGTCTGACTGCTGTGACAAGGACTGCCAGTACTATACTGAATAAAGGTGGTGAGAGTGGACATCATTGTCTTGTTCCTGATCTTAGAGGAAAAACTTTCAGGTTTTCACCATTTATTTCTAAGCAATGTTTAAGCAAATTGTTTTTAAACAATACACAACATTTTTAGTCATTATTTTTAAGGTATTTTCTCAATAGACACAGGCAACCTATGAATCATCTAATTCAGTTCTAGTTCTCGCCCCTTAGTTCAGCATGATGCTATGACAATGGACTTAGTTCCTTTTTAGCTACTGATTACACAACTCTTTCTGGTTCTCTTCTAGCATCCTAAAAATAGTTATTCCAGAACTCATTCCAGAAATATTGTTTCTACCAATATTTTCTCTGTTGTCTTTGGGTGGAATCATAATTACCTGTCTTCTAATATCACCATGGAACAGATACAAGGTACTTAGCTGCCTTCTCAGTATCTCTATAAAGAATATGTAAAATTCAATGTATTTAAAACTGAACTTTATTTTCAAAACCAGTACATTCTACTATATTTCTATTTCTATTAATGGCATAACAATAATTTCACCTAGCCTCAAAAGGTTGCAGTTATCTGTGAATCATCCATGTCATCCCCACACCCAATGCTCCATCAGACTCTGAATCTTTTAATTCTCATCTCCGTGTTCTTTATCCTGCCCATCTTTTCTTTCCCACTTCAAGTGCCACTGTCATAGCTACAGGTACTTCATCATCTCTTGCCTGGAATATTGCAGTGGTCTCTCAAGTATGCTTCACATATCAGATTCATCATTTTTACATTCTCAGTCTTGATTTATTCTGTGCCATTTTAGTCTTTCTAAAGCACACACAAAATCTTATAATTCTTTGTTAAAAATCCCTAAATATCTTCTCATTGTATATGAAAAAACAGAAACCCTAATAAACAAAGATTTTTCGTGAAGCATTCTATATTATATTTCCTTCCGGTCTCTATCTCCATGTTCAACTGTAACCAAGCCATCCTCAGTTCTCTGAGTTTGCTCCCAGTTTCAGGGCAGTAGCTCTTGGTGTTATCCCTCCTTGTGGTGCCCTCTTCACTTCATCTCTACCTTTCATCCCTTTGCTTCTTTGGCTAGTTTGTTACTTCCCTTGATTGCTTCTGAAATTGATCTCTCTACTTTCTCCCAATTCTTACAGTCCTTTAAAAACCACATATTTTTAAAATTTTCAAATACAAAAGAAGGTATAGGCAGGAATGTAAGTAACAAATAAAAAATTAAAAACATAGTTGAAGATCTCGGTTTACCCTTCCCCAAAGGAGTTTTCCCTCTTTCATAGAGGTAATCATGACCATAATTTTGGTATTTTTCACTCACACGCAATCTTTATAATTTTGCTATATGTGTATGTAAAAAACTTTTTTTTAACATTCATTTTTGAGAGACAGAGACAGAATGTAAGTGGGGGAAGGGCAGAGAGAGAGAGGGAGACACAGGATCCAAAGTAGGCTCCAGGCTCTGAGATGTCAGCACAGAGCCCAACATGGGGCTTGAACCCACCAACTGCGAGATCATGACCTGAGCTGAAGTCAGACGCTTAACCGACTGAGCTACCCAGGCACCCCTGTAAGTATGTATTTATAAATAATATATAGTTTTCATTTTACAAAATGTACTAAAATAATGTCATGCTGTATATCTTATCCTATGACTTAGGAGATTTTGGATGGGGCATTTATAACAACGTAGATGGAGCTAAAGAGTATAATGCCAAGTGAAATAAGTCATAGAAAGACAAATACCATAGGAGTTCACTCAAATGTGGAATTTAAGAAACAAAACAAACAAGCAAAAGGAAAAAGAGAGAGAGAGAGAGAGAGAGAGAGAGAGAGAGAGATCAAGAAACAGACTCTTAATTATAGAGAACTGATAGTTACCAGAGGGGAGGGGAATGAGATATGGGTTAAATAGGTGATGAGGATTAAAGAGTACACTTGTATAAGCACAGAGTGATGTATGGAATTGATGAATCACCATAATGGACACCTGAAACTAGTATAACACTTGGAATTAAAATAAAA